>NW_006399874.1:9307132-9308189 GCF_000299155.1 Elephantulus edwardii
AATTTTAGTATTAAACTTAAAAATACCTTAAAAGTAGATCTAGATAAGCAAAACAGAATTAATACCTTTCCTTCCTCAAAAAGAAAATAATTATGGAATATTAAGGACATCAACATTTCAACATTGCAAACTTTATTTTACTTAACATACTAATATAAATGTAGAGATAATTTGGAATTAGTTATATTCAGCTTATATACCTAGAATGGTTACAATCACTTTACAGTATTTAATTCTTATATAGTAACAAAATAGAATTTCTGAAAATAGCTTATACTTCAATATAAACAGAGTAAATATAACCTGTGTGACTATTGCTTCATGATAAATAGAACCTTTTTTATTCATGAAGTTACATGTCAGATTCAACTGAAAAATGTGTATCATATTCAATACATTTATTCCAAGGCTTGTTAAAACGTTTCATTTTGTTGGAAATGAAAAAAAAAAAAGAATAACAACCACTTTTCTATGTTTTATGGATTAAAGCAGTGTGAAATGATGGCTTCAGATTGGCTATGTTTACAACTTTATTAAAATCCACAAGTTATGTACTTGATTAAGCATTTATGGGAGACACATTGAATTGCATTATCGTAAGCAAATGTCATGATTTCATAGAGCATTGTTCCTATATTGGAGTACTGCTAATATCCATCACAGTTACTGAGAAGAAAGGTCCAAGGTAGAAAAGAAAATGACACAGGAAAAAAATGGAAAAGTCATTGAACAGAGAGCACATAAACATGGCTATATTTTTGATACATGAAGCTAAATTCAACTAACAAAAAAAATCCATAAAAAATGACTATCTAAATCTTTTTAATGTTTTAACTTTAGAACCAAACTCAATAACATATTTTAAAACACTCTTAAAATAACTAAAGAAACAGTGAGAAGGGTATATAATGTGCTTCCTAGAATTGTACTCATTAGACTAGTCAAATGTGACTTTTTAAATATAAAGTAAACTACATCAAAATTTCTCATCTCTCCAATGCCTAATATGTCAATATTTACGCGTTCCATTTATTTCTTAACAATTTCTAATTTTCCT
>NW_006399874.1:9310127-9313574 GCF_000299155.1 Elephantulus edwardii
AGCTGCTCCACAGCAGATGGATGGGTAATCTCTTATCCTGTGATTTACTGCCTCTATAAATCTGCTGGAGGGTCAGCTATAGATCAGTTCTGACTGTAGAGTACTTAACAACAATGCATATATATCTATATATCTTTATCTTTATCTCTATCTATCTATCTATCTATCTATCTATCTATCTATCTACACATTTATATCTATTTGTATCTAAATAAATGTAATGTTGTTGTGTGCCCTTGTGTCAAAACCTACTCCTGGCTAACACTGCAGCGGGTATTCAGTAGTACTGGTAGTACAGCGGGGAGTTTTGTGTTGTATTGCTTAATACAGAAGCAGTATCATGGGAGGAGATTGTCCATCCTTTTCCTGAAGAGCAGCTCGTGGATTCGAACTGTTTACCTTTTGATGGCAGTGCAGCTTCATACCATCAGGTCTTTATAAGCAATTTTATATATGGATATAGTAATTATACACACACACACACACACACACACACACACACACATCCTTATCTTAAGGAACATTATTTGATTCTTTTTAAGTGAATATGGCAATTATAACTAAGGCATTTAAAAGGTTTATACCTTCATAAGTTATGATTCTCCTTGTATTCTTGTATTGCTGTTTGAATTTATCTTAACATATCAGAAATCTAGGGAGCTCTGGAAGCATACTCCATAGTAACCAAAAGGCTTCCATTCTTTCACTGGGTTACTGATGTAGTAAAACTTAAAAATTTGAGACTGTCCTCTTCTTCCCAAGTCACCACTGATGGAGTCCAGCCATCAGAAACTTTCGACTTTTGGCTGGAAGCACAATACACTTCATAATAGCCATCAGAAATCCTTACAGAAACATATGCTATCTAAAACAAGCATTTATATAATGTTAGATAAAAATAATACCTGGGTATTATTGTAGATAATAATAAAAAAGTACCGAAGAACAATGGTACCTCTTTGGAGACTAAGGTGCGTCTGATACAGGCCATGGTTTTTGCTATCACTTGTTATGCATCAGAGAGCTAGAAAATGACTAAGGAGGATAGAAGGAGAATTGATGCCTTTGAGCTGTGGTGCTGGAGAAGAGTATTGAGGATAACATGGACTGCTAGGAAAACGAACAGATTCATCCTGGAAAGGGTCAGACTGGGCTGCTCTTTGGAGGCAAGGATTCTAAGGCTCCGTCTAACATACTTTGAACATGTTGCAAGGAGGGAGTGGTCCTTGGAGAGGGACATCATGCTTGGGAGGGTGGAAGGACAGTGTAGAAGGGGAAGGCCCCCTATGAGGTGGATTGACTCAGTGACTGGGGTAATCGGGACGGGTGTATCGGAGATGGTGCAATTGGTACAGGACAGAGCAGAGTTTAGGGATGTACACAGGGTCGCTATGAGTCACAAGAGACTCGACGGCACATAACAACAACAACAACAATTATTATGGATTATGAATAATGATAATAACTATTATTATTATTATTAATTTGACTTTAACATAGTGTTAGGAGTTGCTCTTAATCATATATAGACTATATAATTATAGAAGACAGACATAGAGATAGATATAGATATACAGAGACAGATGATACAGATATATATATATACACACAGACACAGATATAGAGCTAGATATATAGATAATTAATACACAATATTCAAATTATGTCATGTTTGTTATGTAGAACATATATTGGATGGCAAGTTATACCTACTATATCTGAAGGACTCCTGTTTGAAGCAGTTGGAAGGAGCCAGAAGAAATTCAAGCCCATGTATTTTGTTTAATTTCTCTCACTTATATATTATTAATATACTTGCCATCAAAATTATCTTTATAGCAAACATTTTCTTTATCAACCATAGTAATGTTTCTGGACCAGCAATATCAGTCTCAACGTCTCTTGAAAAGGATGCAAGAAATGCAAATACAAAAGCTTACCTAAAGCATAGACCTGATCCCATCAGTATCTAGTTGGAACCAATTCATAGTTGAAACTTCAGAATCTTTTGGAGTAGTAAAACACACAGGAGGAGATTGCCTCTCATTCTCCTTTGGAGATATAGGTGGCTTTGAACTGTCAAAAGGGCGGGTACTTTGGATTAACAGCCCAACTCCTTTTGCACTCTGCCAATGACCTATATTGACTAACACTCTCAGGCTGCTGGTATCAGGGACTTGTTTAACAAGCCCTCTAGGTCAAATAATTTGGCATTTTCTCAAAAAGTTGGAAACAAAAAGACCACCTAACCAAGTGATTCCACTACTGTGAATATACACTAAAGAAACCATAAACACAATCCAAACAGATATATGCACACCGTGCTTACTGAGGCATTATTTACAATAGCAAAGAGATGGAAGCAACCCAAGTGCCCATCAATAAATGAATAGATAGAAAAACTATGGTATATTCATACAATAGAATACTATGCAGAACTGAAAAACAATAACTCATAAAACATTACACAACATAGAGGACCCTGGTGGATATTAATATTTTGTATGAAATATCTAACAGCAGTGTTATAAAGCAGTTCTGACATGGGCATTTGGGAGGAAAAGAGGATAAAAGAGTATATAGATGATGACCATTGCATTGTAACAATTAAAGAAAGAACTTTCTAAAATGAATATTTGATTAGGCAATATACATACGACAGCAGCCAGAATAAGAGATATATCATTGCAAAGATGGCTGGGGTAGGGGAGGAAGGTAACTGTGCAACAAGTAATGAATATTAAAAGAAAAAGTGAACCATAGTTCCCTCATACGGGAAGGGAACATGAAGAGATAAAATGGGCAACAATGAATGAATGAAAATCTAACTTCTCTGCAAATGTTCATTAAAATTAAAATTAAAATTAAAATTAAAATTAAATTTTATTTAAAAACCAAAAAGAAGGTATTTTTTAAAAAAGAATGATTCTTTAATAGATTACTTTTAATCACCTGTTAGTGTCTATAATGATTAAAACCTGAGAACAGGGAGTACCCCTGGTCACAAATGTCTGTTAAGTCATATTTACTATTAAATATTACATTAATGTGTCCTGACTTTAAAAGAATGGATCCAAATTCTACTCTCAACACATTCATCACCACTACTTTCACTTGCTGCATGTGAAAAGTGATAGAAAAGGATTGAGCCTTTAAATGGCCTAAAGTAAGGCTTAACTAGTTCCTGGCTCCCCGATAAACTTTACTTAAAGGCACAGTTAGGATCTGACCTTGATCATAACTTGGAGTCTGTCTCTATCAGAAATAACCAAAAGGAACTGATGGAGACTATTCTGTAAATTCCACCTGATGTAAAATGACAAATCTCCAGTCTTGATAACTTATTAAAAATTATGTTTTTGTTCCCAAGATATGCAGTTGTTGTCTGTTATGTGCCGTCGAGTCGTTTGCAACTCATAGCGACCCTATGTACAACAGCCCTAAACC
>NW_006399874.1:9314199-9320354 GCF_000299155.1 Elephantulus edwardii
GGTGAGAATTTTTGTCTTCTTGACATTGAGCCTCAGTCCATACTGAAGGCTGCAGTCCTTGACCCTCTGCAGTGAGTGCACTTACTGCAGAGGGTCAAGATATCCAATAGAAACTTATAACATGGTATTCTCCCGCAGTGCATCAGTTGATTGTAATACATTTCTAAAGTAACAAGCCTGTTATCTTCTCTTGTCATCAATTTCTAGAATATCTATAAATTCAAGTATCATAATGTGCCATTCAAACACACTTGAGCCACATTAATAGGACTCTTTTTGGTCTCATTTACTCATGAAATTTAATTGAATAGATATAGCAAGAAGCAGCAATTTACTTCTTTAAAGAACCACACAATAGCTACTCAGGTCTCACTTTGTAATACAAAAAATAGTCATAAATGGTACATCAACAAATAGGTAAGATTAACTTTCAACAAAATTTCATTTACAAAAAACGGCAATGTGTTTTATAGTTTGTTAACTTTTGGTCTAACAGGTTTTGTGTTTTGACTTTTAAAGGAAAAATGGAAATACAGTAGGGGAAGATTTCAAGTGAAAGAGCTTAGTAAGAGAAAATTTACTTAAATTATTCCTAAATAGATGATAGGATTCTTTTAGACATGAAGCAGTCATAACTATCTTTCCACTACTATGAATACACTTTCATTGTCATATCTGATTCAAGGAAAGCTTAATTTTGTATTATTCTAACATAAGGAATAGTATTTGCTTTTGTGTCAATGATTGATTTGGTTGTCTAGAATTATGTTTTGTAATGGAGAAGTTTTAAGAAAAACTTCAGAGCCTATCAGGTGATGCAAATGATGACTAATCAAAAAGTAGGAAGTCAGAATCCACACAGGTGCTCTTAGTTAGAAAGGAATGATAATGTCCCTCCAAGTAATAACCCCCTGAGAATCTAACAAAACACATAAAATACAACTCATAACAAACTATGGCTAACACTGAGAAGAATGGGGATCTCAGACACTTAATTTGGCTCTTGTGAAACCTATACCTAGACCAAGAAGCTGCTATAGAACAGGGGAACACTGAATGGTTTAAAAATCAGGAACGATGTGCTCCCGGGATGTATTGTTTTAACATTCCTATTCACACTCTATGCTGAGCAAATAATTAATGAAACTGGACTCTATGAAGAGTCAGGAAACAGGATCAAAAAGGAAGACTTATGAACAACCTGTGTTATATAGATGATACAACCTTGCTTGCTGAAAAGAGAGGACTTGAAATTCTTGTTTCAGAGATCAAGGACTACAGTCGTTGGTATGGACTACATTTCAAAATCAAGAAAGCAAAAGTCTTTACCCCTGGGCCAATAAACAATATCATGATAGATGGAGAAATGATTGAACTTGTCAGTAATTTTGTCTTGTTGGATAAATAATCAACACTCTTGGTACCAGTACTCAGGAGATTAGGAGATGTATTGCATTTGTCACGTCTGCTGTCAGGGACCACTCCAAAATAGTAAGGAGCAATGATGTCAGTTTGAGGACTAAGGTGTGCCTGATTTAAGCCATGGTCTTTTCAATCACTTACTATGCATATGATTTTCATATATGCATATGATTTTCAATCACTTACTATGCATATGAGAGCTGGATAATGAATAAGGATATCAGCAGACTTGACATTATTCATTTGTGATGTTGAAGAGTGTTGAATATTCTATGGTCTTTTCTTGAGAAAAGTGTAGCCAGAGTATTCCTTGAAGGCAGAGATGATGAAGCTTTCTCTCTCATAGTTCAGGCAGGTTGCTAGGAGAGTTTATTCCTTGGAAAGGGACATGATGGTTGGAAAGATGGAGAATCCGTTAAAGAGGAAGACCTCCTCCCCCAAAATAGGTGGACTGACACAATGACCAAAGCAATGGGTTCAAAGGTGTCAGAGATAATGAAAAATGGCAAAGGATATGAAATGGATCAGCTCTTTTGTTCATAGGGCCATTATGAGTCATACCTGACTTGATGACACCTAACAACAAAAACTCTGCCATGTAATGTTGCCATAATTAAGAAAACTCAACACAAATGGCTACTAGTCCTAACAAAAACATTATAAGCTAATTTAAAACTCAAACTATCTACAGCTTTAAAATAACACTAATTTTAAAACGCAAATGTCTCTACCATAGTGATCAATCATAATAAGCTGAGTTGCCTAAATACTGTCTAAAAAAAGCATGGTCATTTTGATCCACAATTAGTTAGCCCACCGTCCGAGGCAATAAGAACTCACTAATGGTAGTAATACTTACAAAGATGGTCTGGTCTCTCTGACATGTGTCCTCTCATTCTCTATTTGTCTGAGGATGGCATGGGATAGGGTCAGGTTTAGACCTTTGGTTCTTTGGGCCCCTGTGAATTGCAGTTGATGGCACATAAACAACAACAATAAACATCATTTGACAAAATTTCTTCCAGATTTACTTTTTGTTTTTAAAAGCAATGTGATTTACAAGTTTTGTGGCAAGTTATTTTGTCCTTTAAATGTGGGCATCTAATTTGTACACCTCTGGGGGTAATTAATTTCAAAAATAGAAGTTCAAAATCTTTTTTTAAGAGAAAAACTGTAAGCTCAAGGTCTTCCAGGGCACTGTACAAATTATAATGAACAGAAACACCAGGTATGAGTTTTCTAAAATCCAAGTTTTACATTAAATGAAAATTGAGACAGCCTGGGTCTTACTGAAAAATGAGAGTAATGGAGACCGAGGCAAAATGGTGAAGCATATCCAAACTAAACAAAAAAATCGCTATTTCCCACCATCTGAATGATGACATTAGATTTTAAAAGCACAGGGTTTCCTCCTTTTCCATAGGCAATTTTTATAAAAAAACTTTGTGTGAAATACAGTTATCTGCAAAAGCTTTTTTATAAAAAAAAAAAAAAGCAAACAGAACTATGAGAACCAAATATGCAGTTTAAGTTTTGCCATATTACCAACTTGTTAATTAACCAACTTGTTAATAAAATATGTAATTAAAAATTTGAGTTCATATGATATCTCCAGAATTAAATAAACAGAGGGTTCTTGGGCTGGTGTAATTATTATTCAACTTGAATTAACTGTGATCCTAGAATTACACCAGAAGTTCCTCAATGTGTTGTCTCTCCACGTTTGTTTGCCGCTCTGAAAACTTGTTTTGCTGCTTTGTTTACTTGAGCGTCTCCTATTCCCTCTTCTCCCAGAACTGTGGCTGACAGATGTTAATGAGTGACTTGTAGGATGACTCTTCCATGGTCCAGGAGCGTGACCGTGATTGATCACGCTGCTCTGAACAAGACTTACAGAGTCAAAGCAATAGAATGCAAAATCACTCAATAATCTTCTGTCTCCCTGATTCAAAATACTGTATGCATAAGGTTATAAAATACCCCTCTTCAGCCATCTAGGTAATCTTGACAAGCTTCAATTATCTTGTAATTGCACTGTTTTTCAACAATTGTGCCCTTGGAAATGCATTTGCTCTTTTGACTAATCAGATAACTTGGAAGATGCACTGCCAGTTCTGTAATAAAACCAGTATTGATAAGAGTCACTGGGTATTTTCTTAATGATCCATATTTCAATAGGAAAATTGGACTATCAAATGTGATTTATGTGAAATTCTTGTTATTTATAAAGGGAATGTGCATCTAGATTTCCACTTATGCAAAATTCAACCAAAAATGTTATTTGCTATTACTGTGCTTTATTCAAAAGCTGATTTTTTCTAAAAAAGTGATGCTTCAGTGTGAGCTATTCATATTGCATTTTCACTTAATCCTAAAATAGCATACTGTGGCCAAACAATAGAAATAACAAAATAACTGAAGCTTGTCAAGACCGTCTAGGAGGTTGATTAAACCTAGAAATAGTTCAGTGTGAAATTGACTGTAAACTAGAATTTACAAACTCATTACACTGTGCAGATATGACTTATATAGATAACTCCCTCAAGAAAAATTTAAAGAAAAAGATATGTTACCAAAAACATATGTATAGCTATTACAGCAAAGTATAAGGTAGTGTTGAATTCGTAAAAAAGACCCCTGCATCTTAAATGTTTTGTCTTACAAAACTACTGACATCTATTCTATAATTTTAACAGGATGAGCATAAAATTGGATATTTTATGTTATTCCAATACAATATATAAAATGGCTATTGGCAAGTCAGAGTAATTGGTTGCAAAACATTTTTCCTTTAGCAAATATATGGCCATTATTTTATCCAAAAATGGGCAGTTTTGAAAACAAATTGCCTGATGCATTTTTAAGATGGAAAACAATGGGATATAATATTTATGAAACTTTTATTATCAGATTTTATTACTTTTCAAAATTCCACTGATAACAATTTTCAAGGGGAAAAAAGAGTTTTACCAAATTTGAGTAGAAAGGCAAAAAAAGGAGACAAAACATCAATGCTTTAAAAATACAGTTAGTCTGAGTTGTCTTTGAAAAGGATATAAGGGGGGTGTTCATCATTCACATAAATTCATATGAAAATCTGTCATACTGAAGTTGATTCAGAACCATACACGTCATACCCTTTAAGAGAGAGCTGAACTCCCCACAAGGTTTCCAAGGCCTCTGACGGTCTGGTTACCTAGTGGTATGTATCTGCTCTGCAATGCCAAAGTCATGTGGTTTGAATCTGCCAGCTGTTCTATGGGTGAAGGATGGGCAATCTCCTCCTGTAAGATTACTTCTTTTGAAAACTTGGTGGAGGGTCACCTATGTGTCTGTTCTGACTTGATGGTGCACAACAATAACAACAACAAGTCTTTATGGAGGTGGGTTAGAAACTGACCTTTTGGTTAATAGCCAAGTACTTTAACCATTATGTCACCAAGTATTCTTCTCATTTATGTATAATAAAAAAGGAAGAAATGTAAATGTAGTCTCATTATCATAAAAATATTTTTACCTTCTCTTTTAAAGGCTGACTGAATCTACATTACATTTACATCAGAAAAATATCACTTAGTCACAATTCCAGAATAAATACCTAGGAGAACAATGACAAGACCATAATTTTTGTTTTGTTTTATTTTGTAAATATTTTTTCATAATTTTTGTTTTAATAAAATTTTAATTTTATATTGATTTGCTTACAAAGTTCATACACATTGTTTTTTACACAGGTCCACTGACATTTAAACTGTAAAGTCTGGCATACATCAAACTATTTAGAAGACAATCATAACAGGAGGGAAGCTATAACACCAAACCCAACCCAAGCTGCTGAATCTATTACAACTCAGAGTGACCCTATAAGAACTGCCAAGCTGTGACTCTTACAGCAGCCAATAGTCTTTTTCTTTCTCGTACAGAGTGGCTAGTTGATTTGAACTGTTCAGTTTTGGGATATCATGCAAGCTCTTTAATAGCTATACCACTGAGACTCCTTGAGAGTAACTTTCTCAGTGCCACAGAGGCAGAATTGATCTGATTCTCTTGTGAGTTTTCAGAGGCTGAAATCATAAGGAAAGAAACTGCCTATCTTTTGCCCAGAAGTAACTGATGGATTCAAACCAACTCTCTGTGGGTTGGCATATCAACTCCCTGTCCACTAGGCCAGAAGATCCCCTCATAAATATATGTGGTAAATCCTAATCCCTTTAGATGTTATAATCTCATTTAACTCAAATCATTGTAAAGCCTGAACCAACTAATAGCTGGCCCTCCACTGAGTTTCCAGGACTGCAAATCTTACAGACTTCACAGCATTCTCCTATGAAATTTCTGGTGCCTTCAAACTAAAGAAAGCTGTGGCTTTTTTTCTTTTTTTCTTTTAGTCCCTGTGGACTAAGCCACCAGAGTTCCCTATTATTCCTATTTTCTTTGTTATGTTAATAACTCTACTTAGGAACAGTGCTCAGGCCTTTCATTCATAGGATCACTATGAGTCCTTGATGACTTGACAGCACATAACAACAACAACAACAACAATGACAGAGTTGGCCTAGTGGAAAGAAAATTATGCTACCAAGCCAAAAGTGGGCGATTTTAATCTGCAGCCCTCAGGCTGGGTTCAAATTGTTTTCCTGTCAAACATTCTTCTAGGTGGTATAGCACTGGTCTGTGCATTGCTGTACAGAGGTAACTCGTGGTTGCTGTGATACTGAACACTGTGACAGTGA
>NW_006399874.1:9326534-9330716 GCF_000299155.1 Elephantulus edwardii
TTTCCTCGCTTACCTGCACACGCCAAATTATTACCAATCAGAACTGCCTACCTCAGTGTATATTCAAATACACCAATCAGCAACCCTCCCTGTGTGTTAGCCCATGTTTGCACGGGTTATTGCCTTTATAAGCTGTATGTACCCTTAGCTCGGGGCTCAACTCCTCTGCCTCTACATAGGTCAAGAGTTGTGCCCCAGCGCACTGGATGGAATAAAACCTCATGCTGTTTGCATCAATGATGGTCTCTCATGAGTGATTGGTGCTGGCGTCCGATCTCATTGGGGTCCGGCTCTGCAGATCCAACAGGCACCAAACAACAATAACAACGACAACAACAAAGAGAGAGTTACGTTGGCCTAGTGGAAAGGAAGCTATGCTACCAAGCCAAAGGTGGGTGATTTTCAAATGTGGCCCTTGGCCAGGTTCAAATTGTTTTCCTGTCAAACATTCTTCTAGGTGGTATAGCACTGGTCTGTGAGTTGCTGTACAGAGGTAACTAGTGGTTGCTGTGATGCTGAAGACTGTGACAGTGATGTGCCAAACATGGTAATGGTTACCCGTGGTGGACATTGTTGGCTGGAGCTTCCCGACTAAAACAAGCCTGGAAGCAGGAGTGGCATCCACATCTGAAAGGGCTTGCCTCCAGAAACTCTATGTACGAACAGTGCTCAGGCCTTTTGTTCATAGGATCGCTATGAGTCATCTACGACTTGACGGTACCTAACAACAACATATTAATAAACCAGTATTGAGGTAGGATGTAAGGATTTTGAAACTCCATCTCACATTCTTTGGGAATGTTGGCAGGAGACCCTAGATGAGATGGACTGTCAGTGACTGTAGCAATGGGAAAAGGTGTCTCAGAGCTGAGGAGGCTGGCTCAGAATAGGGTAAGGTTCAGAGCTATTGTTCATAGGGTCTCTGATTCATATTTGACTCTATGCCACCTTGTGTAGGATATGTTTAAAATCAATCTCTTTGTGGTATACATGAGATAAAACAAGCAAACATAGACAAAGACAATGGAGAAGAAAGCTATCATACCACGCGAAGCTGTGTAAGGATGTAAGGAAACAACAAGGACTTTCACCTTGAGTAACTAAAGAAAGAAGTCGTTTTGCCCCCCCCCCTTTAAAGATGCCATATGAATTGGGACCTAGCATTCTAATTTGGGAAATAATAAATTTATTTGTTAAAGTCACCCACTTGTGATATTTCTTTTATAGTAGTACTAGATGACTACGGGAGCACTGGTCGCCAAGTGGCAAGAAGGTGCACTGCAATCCGTAGCACACTTGGAATCCACCAGCTGCTCTGCAGGAGACAGATGGGCAATCTCCTTCTGTGCAATTAACTGCCTCTGAAAACCCACCCAAGGATCAGCTATGGATCATTTCTGACTCAACAGCATACAACAACAACAACAACAAAGATAACTATAACACTTAAGTCTTCTATAAAGTAAATGTTCATCTCCATTGACTCTTCAATAAGAAAAGTGGTGATTTTGAGCAACTTTCCCATCATACAATGATTCCTTCCACTGAGTCTCAGGGTCACTTTTCCTCCCACTCCCTCATACTATTTTAGGAATTCAGGTTCAGAACAGAACATACTATTGTCTGAAGAATATGAGTGGTATAGACCAGGATCAATGAATCACTTATTCTAAATAACATACTGTTCATCACGCTGTCCAATATTAAAATTCATATGGACAGGTTTTAACACATGTGTTGGAGAAAATATGGTCTTATATTTACCCCTTTTTTCAAATCTGTTTTCTAAATATAAAATATATCTCAGATATCAGTTATGTAATACATCATTTATTCATGCAGTATAAAGTAATAGCAACAAAAAGCAAGTGTTTGGAGTTCACACATAGTATTTCATGCAAACCAGTGATAAAGTAGCAAGTACTTCTACATTCTTGTTGTTATGTGTCAGTATGTCAATGGATGGACTACAAGTCATAGGGACCTACAAACAGCTGATCTGAATTGTGCCCTATCAGACACCATCCTCACTCTCTAAAACAACCTCATGACCATTGTTAACTGTGCCATCCTACCATGGTGTGAGTTCTCCTCACTGTCGTCGATGTTTCACCATTTCCAGAATGATGTCTTTTTCTAAGAACTGATCTCTACTGATAACATGCCCATCTTGTTATCTTTCACTATCTTTGCCTCTAATGAGCACTCTGATTTCACTTCTTCCAAAACAAATTTATTTGATTTTGAGAAATCCACATAGTATTCAGCACCCATCTCCAACACCACAAATCAAAAGCATCAAGTCTTCTGTCACTTTCATTCATTGCTCAAATTTCAGAAGCATGGGAAGTAATTGAAAAGAACATGCTTCAGTCACACTTATCTTAGTCTTTAAACATACATCCTTATATGAGAATCTTGACAGGAAATTTTCTCAATTCAATACACTTTTTGATTTCTTAACTGCTGCTACCGAAAGTGTTGACTGTTGATGCAACAAAATAAAATCATTGACAAAGTCAATATTTTCTCCCCCTCCCATGTAGAATGTTGCTTGTTGGTCCAGAGCTAGGAGTGGACAAAATGAGCACTCATTTTGAGTTGTGCTACTAAAAAGCATTTTAAATGTCATAGACTTTCAAAAGAACAAACAAACAAGTATGTCCTGGAGAACATGAAAGCAAGGTGTTCTTTGGAGGCAAGGATGTTTAAACTCCGTCTCACAGAACTGGGGATGTGGTAAGAAGAACCCAATCCTTGAAGAAGAACATTATGCTTTGAAGAGAAGATGGTCAGCATAAGAGAAGAAGACCCTCAATAAGATGGATTGACCACAGAGATTGTGGCAAAGGGGTTGGGTGTGTTGGAAAAGGTGAGGCTGGGTCATCATAGAGCAAGGTCCAGAGACATAGTTTATAAAGTCGCTATAGTCCTAGTTGACTCAACAGACAATCACAACTACACACACAGACACAGACATATATGCATGTACATATGTTGTTGTTGTGTACCACAGAGTCACAATCTACCCACCATTGACTCTCAGGTGAGTTTTCTGAGGCAGTTAATAGCGGGGCAAGAGGGAGATTTCCCATCCTTCTCTCGCAGAGTAGCTGGTGGCCCCAAACCACGTGCTTTTGGGATTGCAGCATAGTTTCTTGCTACTAAGCCACCTAGATATATTCATGCCTAGTGGCAAGAAACTGTGTTGAAATCTTGAAGGCACACAGTTTGAGGCCACTGGCTACATGTGGGAAAAGGATAGGCAACCTCCTCCTGTACAATTAACTGTCTCTGAAAACAAACTGGAGGTTCATCTATGGGTCAGTTTCGACTCTGTGGTACACACACACACACACACACATACATATATAATCAGTATTCTTTCATAATAATACTGAAAGATAATGCATTCTGTTTCTTTAAAGATATACAGTCTTGAAAATCCTATCCTATAGGACAAGTCTGCTCTGTCCTATAGGGTCACATCTGAGTTGGAACTGACGAGTGAGCAATTAACTTTTTGAGTTTTAGTTGCTATCAACCTGAAAAACTAAAAATATAATCCTATTCAATGTGTATTATTTTTTAATGTGTATTATTTTGATTATTAACGAAGCTAACTATTATTTTCTGATGATTCAAGGATCTCTGTAATCCTTTTCCAATTGCTTGTATTATTTTGTAGTAGTCAATAGAGTTGTTAAATTGTATTCTAGTTACCTTCACGAGACATGATTTCATGCAATTATTTCTTTGAAGTTAGACTTGACCTTGTACTGTACTTCGGAAAAGGACTTGCAAGGAGAAAATGCATGGTGTTCCAACAGAAATTTCAAAAGCCATAAGAAGACTAGTTTTCTTCCCTGTTACATTGATGGTCAGAGGATCCTAGGTTAGGATGGGGTTTTTATGAACTCCTAAGTGACCACAATGAGCAACTGCCTTTATATAATCAAATAGCACAATGGATTTGAATTTTTAGAACAGAAATTTAAGATCATAGTTTTTCCTCATTTATTGTGTTGTTTTTTTTCTCCTACTGTTGTTTTAGTGCTTCTGTTTTACTACCTAATTTGTTGTATATTTTCTTTTTTTTTCTATATTTTATTAATTTTCATAAACATTTACAGAGATTTTGGGTTTCCATTCATTCATTGTTGCACTATTCTCTCTACCCTC
>NW_006399874.1:9330816-9332198 GCF_000299155.1 Elephantulus edwardii
TACGAGACTCAATGGCCAAGCTTAGAGAAAGGTTGAACAAGCGCCAGAAAGAAAGGGAGTCACGGATGAGCTGGTTTGAAGGATGGTACTCCCAATCCCCCTGGTTCACTACTCTTGTGTCAACTTTAATGGGACCTCTTGTAATTCTTCTCTTGTTGTTAACCTTTGGGCCTTGCCTCCTAAACCTATTAGTCACCTTTATTAGAGAAAGAATAAGTGCAGTACAAGTCTTGATGCTAAGACAACAGTATCAGGCTCTTCATCTGCGAGATCATGATGAAATCACAGATTGCCCCCAGCTCTAGGATTAGAACTGTACCCAAAAAGAAAATGGGGGAATGAAGGATTATAAGGAAGTTAACTTTTAACCCTTCTCAGGTAGAAGCCATAAAACCTCACAGGACTTTTGCCCTCTTTTAGAAAAACAAGGCCATAAAACAGCTCACCCACATCTGTGAGTACAGATAAGAGAAATTCCAGGAGTTGTTTTTCTGAACTTTACTCCCCACTCCCCCACCCCTTGTGCCGACCCCGCTTGCCCCGCCCGCGCCAACTTGCTTTTAAATGTACCAATCAGATAGTTTTCCTCGCTTACCTGCGTACGCCAAATTATTACCAATCAGAACTGCCTACCTCAGTGTATATTCAAATACACCAATCAGCAACCCTCCCTGTGTGTTAGCCCATGTTTGCGCAGGTTATTGCCTTTATAAGCTGTATGTACCTTTAGCTCGGGGCTCAACTCCTCTGCCTCTGCGTAGGTCAAGAGTTGTGCCCCAGCGCACTGGATGGAATAAAACCTCATGCTGTTTGCATCAAGGACGGTCTCTCGTGAGTGATTGGTGCTGGCATCCGATCTTATTGGGGTCCGGCTCTGCAGATCCAACATTTGGTGCGTTGGCTGGGAAACTGAGGACAGCCCCTCACTCCCGACACGACCCCCCCTTGGAGGTAAGAAGGCGCCTTTGTGTGTTCTGTCCCCTGTGCCTTTCTCTCTTTCTGTTGGGTGTGCATTTTCGGTTTCACAGCCGTTTCATTTCCCATGAGGGAGCTGAAACAGTGGCTGGCAGACGTACCAGGAAAGTCACAGGCTGCCGCCCTGGGGGACGCCCCAGGAGGTGCGGAGGGCCAGGGACGCCTGGTGGCCTCCTCTGTATTTTACCAGCGGAGTAAACCTGAGGAATCCTGTTTGATAGTGGAGACTCTGGAGCCTCATCCTGTAGACTCTATTCAGTATCTTTATCAGAGTCCTAGCTGTCTGGTTATCTTTGTGTTTCTCCTTGTCTCTGTTGGATTTACTGTGACTGAATTACTAACTATGGGACAGACAGTAACCACCCCCCTTAGTTTGACTCTAACTCATTGGACTGAAGTGAAAGGAA
>NW_006399874.1:9340748-9344043 GCF_000299155.1 Elephantulus edwardii
ATATTTCACTCAGCATATTTTCTGAAGTGTTAGAAGTTTGAAAGACATCATTCAAGGTATAATTAGTCACTGTTCTCTTGGAGTTAGAAGAAAAGGAGTCAAGGATGAGAAAAGGAAATAAAACACACAATTTTATAATTCTATGAAAAACTGTCTTCTTTGCCTTTAGAATATACATACTAAATCAAGCCCAGGTACCAATACTGAACAGTTGCTGAAAAATTCTATAAAAGATACCTAATCAAAGAAAAAAAATTGTGGAATAAAACAACAAATTTTCATGGAGTCAAGACTCTCTGCTCTGGGGCATCTAAGGATGCAAAACCCCTGCAACTACTGACCAGAGAGAGACTTTACACTCAAAAACAAAAACATCATTTTAAGTTTTGAAATCAAACAATGTGATTAGTAAAGGATATCTACCTTGAACATTGTGCTCTTTTAAATTATTACCCAAATGAGATCAAAATGAGAATAACAACTCAAAAGGTTAAATACGTAATAGAGTAATAAGTTTATTAATTGAGGGAGAAATATTTTAGAAAATGAAGAATAATAACAAAACTTGAAGAATGCAATCAACGTCATTGAATATAAATAATGTAAACACTGCTGAAATGGTGTATGTTTTGCTGAGTATATTTTAACAACAAGAATTAAAAATGTTTTCCTCATACTCTTAATTAATTATCTGTGCTACCAAACATTATATGAAGGGCAAAAGTATTCCTTCACTAAAACTATTTTACAAAACTGGCCATTTTCTTTGAATTCTGAGATATTTGCTTAATGATATAATTCCCTGGGCATAAAAATTCATGCTAAATCTATACATTTACATTTTCAACAATATGTTAGCACTGGTCTGTCAATTTGATTTACAGAGGTAGCTCGTGGTTACTGTGATGTTAAACACTATGACACGGATGTGTTAAATATAATAATGGTTACCCATGGTGGACAGTGTTTGATGGAGCTTCTCAATTAAAATAAGCTTGGAATCAGAAGTGGCATCTACTTTCAAAATAGCTTGCCTCCAGAAACTCCATGAATTTTGAGAAACAATGAATGTTATACAAGTGTTCAGGTCTTTTGTCCGCTCTGAATTGTCTATGACTTGACAACACTTAACAACAACAACAACAACATATAAACCAAAGATCGTAAGGAACACTTAGGAAAGGGTTAGATTTTAATCTATTTTTAATAAGGTGACTATGAGCCGGAGTTGACTGGGAGACATCTAATAGTAACACAGAACCATGGATAACTGAGTATTACTTGTCTACAAATTCTCCTTTCCATAATACTATAATATAATCGTTTTATGTTTGATCTGCTTAAATCCTTTACAACTATGGCTGACCATTGAGCCTTTCTGAGTCACTTTCCATCAGATATATCTGTTATACAAAAAGAAAAATCTACTCAGTTATTCTGGTAGATATACTGAAGTACTCTATTTCTTTTATTAAGTGCATGGAGCTTTGGGGGCTGAATCGTAAGATGTGCTGCAATTCCAAAGACATATGGTTCAAATACATGGAAGGATAGACAATCTCCTCCCATGTGATTTACTTCCTCTGAAAACCCACTGGGGTTAAAGGTGAAAAGATAGAAATCGCATTATGATCAAGAAAGAAGTTGTAGATAATATTGTCTATCCTTTTGAACCATAGATTCCTGTGTAACACAGACTAAGATGAAGACACAGAAAGATCAGAAGAAATACTAGAGAACTGAGACTTATTTGAGGTAAAGTTGAACTAAAGTTGTTGCCACACCAAACCAGAGCCCAAAGCCTTCATATAGGCTGATCAGTGAAGTGGAGATTTGGGGCTGAGTCCAACATAACTAAAGGTCAGAAGACTTTGAAGGATACTTAAGAAGCTTTTCTGACTAAAGAAGTATATCCTGTTTTCAACTTGAATTGTAACTTGTTACTTCCTAATAAACCCTATAATCATGATTACCATCTATGAGTTCTGTGTAGTCATTTTAACAGATCAATGAATCCAGTAGAAGAAAAACAAGAACCCTAGTAGTGATGGCTACTATTAGAATTGATAGACGCACAACAATAGAGAACTGCCAGAAATCCAGGCTGGATTTAGAAGAGGTCGTGGTACTAGGTATATTACAGCTAATGTTAAATGGATCTTGGCTGAAAACAGAGAGTACCAGAGGAATGTCTATCTGTGTTTCATTGACTATGCAAAGGCATTTAATTTTGTGGATCACAACAAACTATGGCTAACACTGAGAAGACTGGGAATCCCAGAACACTTGATTGTTCTTTTGCAAAAGCTATGCTTGGACCAGGAGGCAGTCATCACAACAAAGCAAGGAAGTAATGCATGGCTCAAAATCTAGAAGGGCATACCCCAGGGATGTGTCCTATCTCCATACCTTTTAAATCTATATGCAGAACAGATCATGCAGAAGGCTGGGATTTATGAAGAGAAATGTGGCATCAGGTTTAGTGGAAGATTCATCAACAATCTGCATTATGCAGATGACACAAGCCTGCTTTCTGAAACTGAAGGGAACATGTTCAAGGACTACAACATTCAATATGGATTGAAGTTCAACATCAAGAAAACAAAAATTCTTAACACTGCGCCAATTAGTAACATCATGATAAAAAGATGGTGAAGAGATAAAGATTGGTAACTGTCCCAGTTTGCATGGCTCCATAATCAACACTCTTGCTACCAACAGCCAGGAACAAACTGTATTGGGAAGGTCTGTCATTACGGACCTCTCCAAAGTGAAGTACTGAAGAGCAATCATGTCAGTCTGGAGACTAAGATGAACCTGATCCAGGCTATGATCTTTACAGTAACTTGCTTTGTGTCAGAAAGTTAGACAATGACTAGGGATAACAGAATGACAGTTGATGTCTTTGAGCTATGTGCTGGAGAAGAGTACTGAATATACCATGGACTGCTAGAAGGACAGACTTAGGGCTATGAAACCCAGCTTCTCCTTGAAGGCAAGGATTCTGAAGCTCCATCAGACACACTTTGGGTAAAATGCAAGGAGGGGCCAGTCTCTGGAGAGAGACATCATGCTGGGAGAGTGAAGGGACACTGCAAAGTAGGAAGACCCTCAATGAGATGGACTGATTCAGGGACCAATGTAATGGGAGTAAGTGTGTCAGAGACAGTAATACTGGGCACAAGAAGAACAGAGTTTAGTGCTGCTGTACATAGGGTCAATATGAGTCACAAGTGACTTGATGGACCCTAACAACACCAGCAACAACAACAGCTGTAGGAGTTTGAGGATATAT
>NW_006399874.1:9344143-9372185 GCF_000299155.1 Elephantulus edwardii
ATCCTCAATATATATACTAGTGGTATTGATAGGGATTAATAAAGAGATGGTAAGGATGGCACAGGACAGGACAGGGTTCCAGTCTGTTGTTCATAACGTCACCCTGAGTCATATTCAATTTGACGGCACCTAAGAACAATATCCTTGTGAAGTTAGTGGATTTAGACAACAATGTACTATGTCAGCCCCACTATTTTCACAGGTCTTCTCTTTTTCTTTGCTAACTTTATGTTCACCCTCTAATCTCTCAACTATGGGAAAGAATTATACCTTCCTCTTGGTGTCTAAGGTCTATAATACAGAATTGTCTTTTGTAACAAAGAGAGTAATGGTTTAACACTAAAGTAATTATTGTATTAAGGATACAGGATGCTATCTATGTAGATGGGCAGGAATATGCGAATGGGGCATGTAAGCCTATCCACAAGGTATTTGCTATCTATCATTCTACAAGGGGATTGGTGAGTCTCAACATTCTACAAAGTGATTGGCTAGTCTCACCATTGAATTCAACAAGCCAGAGTGAGAGACAAAGTGATCTTCTGGTGTCATTGAAGAGACAGTACAGGATATCTTTCTAGCTCCAGCTACACCCGTGGCAACAACACTTACAGCCAAACTGGAGATTTGATGTGAGATGAGTCATTAAGGGGAGGTGGAAAGAACCAATATTGGTAGGATTAGAACTCAGAACTTTGTTGGACTATTCGGGGAGGTGAGAGCCAATATTAGCAAGATTGAGAATTTGGTTGGACAAGTGATAGAGAGGAGAGGAAGCCAATAGTGGCAATACTGAGAACTGGGAACAATAACTAGGAGCCTTGGAGCTTAATGCTGAGGTGCCTACATGCACATTTCAGGAGCTGTTTTGACTATATTATTAATCTGAATTATAACCTTTTGACTTCCCAAATATAATTCTGTGTGGTCTGTGAACTTTGGATCATATTTCAGACCCAATAAAGCAGTAAGATTGATATTGAGATAAGTAGGAAGAGGTATGGGAGTTTAGAGGACACGTCTGATTTCATAGGAATTGGTTTTTTGCTACAGATGTTGGAGATGGGGAGTTTCCCTTTGTGATCTCGGCAAATAACAGATTTGGCCATCGTCACATGGTCTTTGCTCTTTTTACACTCCCATTACATTGCTTTGGTTTGTGAACTCACTTTTATGTTTCTTTCATTCTATGTAGGAACTTATCCTATCTTTAGTCTCCTCACTTGTAAGTTAGTAAAGGAACCTCAAATTAAATTTTCTAATTATATAAATGAAGTAATAAAGAGTGTTCATTTTTTGAGGGGGCGTCTCTGCCACTATTCAGCTCTAAGAGAAGTCACACAATTGTACATTTTTCCTTTGTGACATCACCATGAAATTTACAACAGAGGCAAACAGCATATCTACTTCAGACTATTATTGACTATTATGAATTGATACCTTTTAGAAAACAGAACCAAAATCAGCTACAGTTTGGAGTTTTTCCTCACTATTTTCCTTGTTTCTAAGATCTTTTCTTAAACTGGTCATTCTTCAAATTTCACTTTTGATAACCCTTTTCCCTAATGACCAATACTAAGAAAACCATCTAAAATTACCTTAGTTGTTATTTAACTATTATTTCTTGCTTCGTTAAACTTTGGGTTGGAGTAGCTACTCTAGGGATGGATTCTAAAAGGCAAACAGAATAAACAAAAAATCGTCTATTACATACTTTTCTACTCTACTAATCGTCATTTAGTCAGCAGCAACTCATTGCTGAGCATGAAGTAGGTTTTTAGAGGCTATAAAGTTGATGAGAGGGATTAGTCATGTCCCTTCTCCCCTTTTTAAAGTCATGCCTCTTCCATGGAGTCACTGATGGATTCAAACCACCAAAGTGATACCAACTTTGAGGTAGCAGAGCAAATCTCTATGGACTATACAACCTGACTTCCCTACTTTTCAACTAGATGTATGGTTTTCACATGAGTTTCTACAAAAAGATTCACATTTCTGTAAAATTCATTCTCTACTATAATGCTTTTCATTTTCTTGTCAAGGTCTTTAATCATCAGAGTAATAAATTATTTCCCTTAAAAGAAATATAGAGAAGGAAACATAAATTAAAACCATATTAATGTGCCAACATTTATAAAGAAATTTAATGACAGCTGTCTCCTAAATCATATTTATTTCTTCCATAAGTATTTCTAAATTGAGTATCACAATTATATATTACACTGACAGCAGCCCTGTGTCCCAATAACAGATTTATCTCCTCTGCTATAGCTTCAATTCAACGGTTAAGAAACAGAATGTCCACATATCAGCCAAAAGCTAGCTTTTAATATATCAATCATCAGTCCAGTTGCTATCAAGTCAAAGTCAAGTTGTGCTTATTTTATATATGGTCAAGTAAAACTGTGCCCGGTAGGGTTTTCAGAGGATGAATTTTCCAGACGTACACTGCCTGGACTTTCTTCCACAGTACCTTTGGATGAACTCTTACAGTCAATTTTTATGTTACCAGCTAATTATGCTAAGTATTTGCATTACTCAGAGACTAATATATTTGCAGAAGTTCCCATATGAAAATACAAAATCTCATCCACTTTTTTGGTTAACTGCACAAGCACAGAAATCTTCACCATAAAACAGAATAAATTTAGCCCCAACTACCTTCATTCCCAGTGAATCTCAGAGCAAGCAGCTCTCACTAAGTCACTTTTTATGGTCATGTTCACACTTCTGGGTAATGTTTAAAATCAATAGTTAGAATTCTTACCTGTCTGCATACCTTTTCAATCTACATACAGAACAGATCATTAGGGAAGTTGGGCTTTATGAGGAAGAATTTGGCATCAGGATTGGAAGAAGACTCATCAACAATCTATGTGTTGCAGATGACACAATCTTGCTAGCTGCAACTGAGGATGAACTAACTGAAGCTAGGGTGAACTGAGGATGAACTTGCTGCAGAAGGTCAAAGACTGTAGTCTTCAATATGACTGAAGCTCAACATTAAGAATACAAAGACTCTCAGCACTGGGCCAATAGGTAGCACCATGACACATGGAGAAGAGATTTAGTTTGTTAACAATTACAACTTGCTTGGCTCCATAATCAACATTTTTTGGCACCAGCAGCCAGGAAATCAAAAGATGAATTGAACTAGGGAAATTTGCTTTCAGAGACCTCTCCAGAGTACTGAAAAGCAACAATGTCAGTCTAGACACTAAGGTGAACCTGATCCAGGCCATGATGTTCACAATTACTTGCTATGCATCAGAGAGCTGGACTAAGGATGACAGATGAAGAATTGGTGACTTTGAGTTGTAGTAATGGAGAAGAATTTTGAACATACCATGCATGGACTTCCAAGAAAACAAATAGGTCTGTCTTGGAGAGTGTGAAGACAAATTTCTCCTTGGAGGTTAGGATTTTGAAGCTCCATCTCACATACGTTAGTCACATGGCCCAGAGGGACTGTTCCTTAGAGAAGGGCATCATAATTGGAAGAGTGGAGGGACAGTACAGGAGAGGAAGACCCTCAATGAGATGGATTGATACAATAACTGGGGCAATGGGGTAGGGGTGTTGGAATCAATGAGACTGGCTCAGGACAGGGCTGGATTCAGAACTGTTGTCATTATGAGTTGCAGTTGACAGTATAAAACAATACAATTATTAGAAAAGCAGGTTACAACATAAAATACATGAAAGAATGTCTTCATGGCCATCTGTGTACTCATGGAGGCCCTATTTTGGCCCAATTTAGAAATGATACTATGAATATTACAGTTATTCTTGCATATGTATGTGTCTATTATGAGTTCCATGAATACATAAATATTGCCTGATATCCAGGAGATATAGAAAGAAACAATGGAAATGACATAAACGGAAATAACTAAATTTTTGGTTTCCTTTCCCATCTCTTCCCAAAAGCTCTGGTGGCCTAGAGGTAAAAGGTTGTGCTTTCAGCCCAAAGGCACAAGACTCAAATCCACCAGCTGCTGCACAGAAGAAAGATAGGCAATAATCTGCTAGGGAACTTGGGGTTAATATGACAATGGCGAGTGGAGGGGGTGAAAAATGTTATCATTAAACTATGAACAAATTAAAAAATAAGCATTAAATTAAAAAGAATGCATACCTATATCTATATACTGATAATGTGACCTTCTCTCTACTAATGCCTTTTTGCTTTTCTCTGCACTTGTCCCTAAAGTCTGAGAAAGTCAAATAGCCAATGACTAAGTAATTCATTTCAGCATTTAAAAGCCTGTATATGCACAAAAAACACAGAGATCTTATAAGTGTAACCTATTTTGGACTCAGGAGCAAATAAACAAGGCCATGTCCCTAAGAAAAACATTTTAAATGTTCTAAAGTCAGCACATTGAATAAATAAGCACTAGACATGGCAAGTAGAGTTAAGACACTCCCCCCCTTTTTTTGTATTAACATTTATAAAAGAAACTTATTTCATAACTTAGGCAATAAATACAAGTTATTTAAAACTAGATTATCTTTGTTCACATTTTTAAATTTAATATAGCTCATCACCTAATAACGCCAAAATTGTGATGTTTTCTTTTTAAATAAGCATGCTCTGTTCTCTGACCATGGAATGAATTTTTCATTTTTACTATTTATCGGTAAAAAGAACAAGTCTATATAATACGATAGAATATATTTAGTCTACCGAGATATTTTTGATACCTATTTCTAGTTTAAGACACTTTTGGTAATGCAAATGGTTAAGAACTCAATTATTAAGTAAATGGTTGGTGGCACAAACCCACCCAAAGGCAGCTGGGAAAAGGGAATGTGATTTGCTTCAGAAAGCTGATATGCTCCCTTTAAAGTCTTATGGCTTATTTAATACTCTTACTTCAATATATACTCTGAAAACCCAGGATCACCACCAGGACTTGAAATTAACTTAAAGACAAGTTGTTTGAGGTTTTGTGTGATGAGTTTTATATTCTTTTCACCCTAGGAAAATGGTAAGAAAAGGCAGTCCTTAGTTTTAACAAACTGTTGAGCCTTAGGCGGGGGAGGGGGGAATGCTATAAATTAATAGGGAATAGTATAGTCTGGAGCTCTCGTGGCAAGCTGAATAGTATGCTATGCTGCTAACCAAAAGTTCACCAGTCACTTGAGGCAGAAATGTGGGTTATCTTCTCCTGTTAATATTTACAACTTTCTAGACCCAGTAGAAGGTCACTATGATTCAGAGCTTGTACAGCTGCTGCTGCTGGTGTTGGTGATGTTAGATGACAGCGAATAGAGCATGACTCATAATAACCCCATGAACAAAAGATAAGAACCCTGTTCTGTCCTGAGTCATCCTCACACTCGCTGACAAACAAGAGTCCACTGCAGTAGTCAATTGCAATAGTCCAATGCAGTAGTCAATCCACCTAGTAATAATGATGGTTGGCGGAGGGTTTATAGTGTCAATTAAAACAAAGAAAAAAGTATACATCCAGATTCTCTAGTATGGACTCAATGCTCCTCATAAACTCAGAGAGAGAAAAAAAAGTTATAGTCTCTCTGAATTTGATCCAGGAGAATCATACTCCTCCTACTGCTGTTTTGTTTTTTAAATCTCTCCTCTTTAAATGCTTATTACTAAATGTCCTTCAGGTTCTCAGAGAAATCTTAGTTCTAGAGTCTTAGGACCAAGGCCAATCTAATCAGCAGGTACTGCTCTGAGTATTTCTACCATACTGTGTTGTAGTGGCCAATTTGCTCATCTCCCAAGGAAAAGCTCTTTCAAAGATGTAAGCATTAAAAAAAATACCCCTATTGGTGTTTGCAGCTGATAGCGCATGACAAAAGTTATTTATTCAATGTATCTTTGTATGTAGATTAAGTAGAGTAGATGTAAGAATTAATTTAAAACACAAATAAAACAATTAGAATAGAGCTTGACCTTTTATTTGAATGTATTAAACATAAGAATATTGTGGTATTTGAAATAAGAAAGGTATGTATCAGGATTATATATTTTCATCACATTTACTTAATCTGGATGCTAAGCAAATAAGACAAAACACACCTAAAACAAACAAAAAGAAAAACAAGCCTAGACTATATATGAAGAAGAAAGTGGCACTGAGATGGAAGATTCATTAACACCTTGCAATACATATATGTAGATTACATCACCATACTTGCTAAAAGCAGAGAGGATTTGAAGTTCTAATTCTACAATCTTCAATAAAGAGGCTCAATATAAAGAAAATAAAAGTCCTGACAAGTAAGCCAATATTCAATAACATCAAAAATGGAGAAAAGATTTAAATAAATCATTTCATTTTACTTAGATAAACAATAAATACCCATGAATGAAGCACTCAAAAAATCAGTTCATTAAAGTTGGACTTTATGCTTGAAAAGGTGAAGGAACAGAAAAAGAGAGGGAGACCATTGACAAGATAGATTGGTATAGTGACTGGGGTAATGATGATAAATGCGTCAGAGACAGTTAAGTTGGCACAAGATAGAGCAGGTTTCAGGTCTGTTGTACACAGAGTCACTATGAGTTGTAAGCGATTTGACGGTATATAACAACAAACAACAACAAAACATAATTAGTAAAATGTATGTGAGGATCCAGAGAAGATGAAAGGAGGTGAGGATGATCATGGGAGAAACAACAGGGTTACACAATTTTGTAGGTGAAGAGAGGGGTATAAGGAACATGAGAAATGTCTGGCAGGTATCTAATGGTGATTAATCTTTTAAAACATAAAGAATAGAAATGATTGTATGAAACACAATTTGAATGAAGTATAGTGTGAAACCTGGGGAATGTCTATCTGTGTTTCAGTGACTATGCAAAGGCATTTGACTGTGTAGATCATAACAAACTGTGGCTGACTCTGAGAAGAATGGGAATCCCAGAACACTTGATCGTTCTAATGCGAAACTATACTTGGACCAGGAGGCAGTCGTCAGAACAGAGCAAGGGAACACTGCATGGTTCAAAATTGGGAAGGGCGTACGCCAGGGATGCATCCTATCTCCATACCTTTTCAACCTGTATGCAAAACAGATCATCCGGTAGCCTGGGCTCTATGAAAAGAAATGTGGGGTCAAGATTGGTGGAAGATTTATCAACAATCTGCTTTATGCAGATGACACAACCCTGCTTGCTGAAACTGAGGAGGACCTGAAGCACCTTCTGCAGAGGGTCAAGGACTGCAGACTCCAATATGGATTGAGGCTCAATATCAAGAAGACAAAGATTCTCACCACTGGGCCAATTGGAAGCATCAGCATGGATGGTGAAGAGATTGAGATTCTTCTCAGCTTTAGCTTGCTTGGCTCCACAGCCAACACTCTTGGCACCAGTACCCAGGAAATTAAAAGGCACATTGCCATGGGAAGGTCTGCTGTTAGGGACCTCCCCAAAGTACTAAAGAGCAATGGTGTCTCTCTGGAGACTAAGGTGCCTCTGATACAGGCCATGGTCTTTGCAATCACTTGTTATCCATCAGAGAGTTGTACAATGACCAAGGAGGATAGAAGGAGAATTGATGCCTTTGAGCTGTGGTGCTGGAGAAGAGTATTGAGAATACCATGGACTGCTAGGAAAATAAACAGATTTGCCCTGGAAAGGGTTAAACCGGGTGGCTCTTTGGAGGCAAGGATTCTGAAGCTCCATCTAACATACTTTGGACATGTTGTAAGAAGAGACCGGTCCTTGGAGAAGGACATCATGCTTGATAGGGTTGAGGGACAGCATAGGAGGGGAATGTCATCTATGAGGTGGACTGATTCAGTGACTCGGGTTATCGAGATGGGTGTTTCAGAGACAGTGCCATTGGCAGAAGACAGAGCAGAGTTTAGGGCTGTTGTGTATAGGGTCGCTATGAGTCGCAAGTGACTCGACAGCACATAACAACAACAACAACAACAACAACATAGTGTGAAACACAATGTATATGAACTTCATAAGTAAACCACTATAAAATTTGTTGCTGTTATTGCTCGCGACTCATAGCAACCCTATGTACAACAGCTCTAAATTCAGCTCTGTCCTGTGCCAATCTCATTGTCTTTGAAACACTCATCTCAATTCACCCAGTCACCACATCAATCCACCTCCCAGAGGGCCTTCCCCTCCTGTGCCTGCCCTCCACCCTCGCAAGCATGATGTCCCTCTCCAAGGATTGGTCCCTCCCTGCAACATGAACACAGTATGTGAGACGAAGCCTCAGAATCCTTGCCTCCAATGAACAGCCCGATTTAACCCTCTCGAGGATGAATGTTTGTTTTCTCAGCACTTTCTCTCACACCAAGCTCAAAAGCATCAATTCTCCTTCTATGGTCCCAGCTCTCTGACACGTAACAAGTGATTGCAAAGACCATGGCCTGTAACAGACGCACCTTAGTCTCCTGAGACACATCGTTGCTCCTGAGTACTTTAAAGAGGCCCCTAACAGCAGACTTTCCCATCGCATTATGTCTTTTAATATTCTGACTGCTGGTGGCAAGAGTGTTGATTGTGGAGCCAAGCAGACTTAAGTTGTGAACAATCTCAATCTCTTCACTATCCATCCTGGTGCTGTTAATTGGTCTAGTGGTGAGAATCTTTGTCTTGTTGACACTGAGCCTCAATCCATATTGAAGGCTGCGCTTCAGGTCCTCCTCAGTTTCAGCAAGCAGGGTTGTGTCATCTGCATAAAACAGATTATTGATATATCTTCCACCAATCTTGATGCCACATTTCTCCTTATAGAGCCTCCCGGATGATCTTTTCTGCATACAGGTTGAAAAGGTATGGAGATAGGAAACATCCCTCCCCAATTTTGAACCACACAGTGTTTCCTCGCTATGTTCTGACGACTGCCTCTTGGTTCAAGTATAAATTTTGCATTAGCACGATCAAGTGTTCTGGGATTCCTATTCTTCTCAGAGTCAGCCACAGTTTGTTATGGTCCACACAGTCAAACGCCTTTGCATAATCAATGAAGCACACACAGACATTCCTCTGGTACTCCCTGTTTTCAGCCAATATCCATCTAACACTAGGTACAATATGCCTAGTACCACGACCCTTTCTAAACCCAGCCTAGAATTCTGGCAGTTCTCTGCTGATGTGCTGTTGCAGTCATTTTTGGGTGATCTTCAGCAGAATCTTGCTTGTATGTGAAATCAATGATATTGTTCTATAGTTTCCTCACTTAAAAAAAAAATAAGTCTACTACACTGATGAATCTACTGGATAATTAAAATTATCTTCAAAGTGTTAGAGTTAAGATATCATTTTGAGAACTAAGCTGGGCCTGAAAGAAGCCACAATATTTTTCAGTCACCTCATACATATTCACATCCAGAACTTAACAATGACAGAATAAAACCACAAAACAAAAAAACCCCAAACCAACAACAAAACAACAACCAACTGAGGCAACTGAAGTATAAAGTTGGTGACTAACATCAAATACACCACAGATTTCTGTGGTAACAAACAAATCTGTCTTGGGAGAAGTATAGACTTCCTTGAGTAGAAGGATGACAAGAAGGATGAGATTGCATTTCATATATACTTTGAACATGTTATCAGATACCAGTCTCTGGAGAAAGACTTCAGGCTTAGTAATACTAGCAAAAAGGAGGGGGGAGGGGTGGAGAATGAGAGAGAAGAGTAAATGAGAATGAGTGACATAGTGGCTTCAGCAGTCGGCTAAAATTTGGCAACAACTAGGAGAATGGTGCAGATCTGGGCCATGGTTTCCTTCTGTTGTACATGATGTTGCTACTAGGTGCCATCAGTGGACTGTGACTCAAGGTGACCCTATGAGTGACAGGTTTGAACTCTGTCCTATCTTGCCCTATCCTCACTCTTTTTTGCAATGCTCAGGCTCGTTGTTATAATCACTATGTCAATCCAACTTTTGAGAATCTTCCTCTCTTTCATTGACCCTCTACCTTTTCCAGCATGCTGTCTTTTTTTATCTCCTGATAACATGTCCAAAGTCTATGAAACAGGATGTCACCACTCATGCCTTTAAGGAGCACCCTGGTTGTATTTCCTCCAAGGCATATTTGTTATTTTGGTGGTCCACAGATTGATTCAAGATGTGTTCAAATTTAGAAGTAGGAGTGGCATCTACTTTCTAAACCACATTCTTCTGGAAACTCTATGAAGTTGAAGAAGTGATGATAGTTATAGAAAGGCTTCAGGATTTTTGTTTCTATCTATCTATCTATCTATCTATCTATCTATCTATCTATCTATCTATCTATCATCTATCTTTTCTACATACCTACCTATCTCTCCTTTGTATTTGAAAGTCTGTTGGGTCCAAGGGTCTAATGCTATTTTATTTTGGAGAAACATTCTTCTAAGTTGTACAGCACTCCTCTGTCAATGTGCTGCACTGAGGTAATCTGAGTTTGCTTTGATGTTGAACCCTGTGCCAATGTGGGTCAACAGTGTTTGGTGTGGCTCACAGTATAAGACAGGTTTGGAAGCAGGTGTGGCATCCACTTCCTAAACCACATGTTTCTGGAAACTCTATGAACATGGAGAAATGATGACGATAATTATAGAAAGGCTTCAGGTCTTTTGTTCATAAATGGTAGCTAAAAGTCGTGATCGACTTGACGACAATAAAAAACCAACAACAACATGGGATATCCAGTATTCTTAACAAACACCACAATTAAAAGAACTGACTTGAAGACCTCTAATAATATTCAGATATGGTTCAATGCACAAAACATTTAATACTAACTCAAAATCAACAAAACCCTGTAATGAAAATAACTTTTTTCAATTTGTACCAGTTAAAGGTATATCAGAAATATGGCAGAGTAAAGATTCCTATATCCAAGTTCACCTATCACTAGCATTTTCTTCCACTTGGGCAAAGATATGTCCTAACATTAATAGTAGATTCTGAATAAGATATTCAGTCCAACTGAAATGTACTGAATTTATTTTTCTTATTGTGTGAAATGAAATAATATTATGTATGCTATAAGAGGATTAAAAGAGTTAAAAGATTACAAAAATTTAGCCCTATAACAGCACATAATAGATCCTGAATGTATACTGATCTTCATCTTAAGAGCATACTTGAGTAGCAAAAACTGATTATAGAAGGAGAGTCATAAAAAGTCATTCACCCACAGGGAAACAATAGATTCAATTAATCTATGGGCCATTCACTGCCACATATCAATTTCATTCTTCGGGGCAGTAAATTTTTTTTTTTTTCTGTCCTGGTAACAGCCCTTACAATATTTTTGCTGCCACCATGTGGCTAATGACAGTTGATGCATAAATCATTTGTAAAATATTTTTAATGAAGACAATATTATTGCTGTTGTTATGTGCTGTTAAGTCGACTATGACTCATAGTAACCCTATGCACAATAGCTCTGGACCCTGCTCTATCCTGAGCTAATCTTACTGTATCTGACACACTAACCCTCATTACCCTACTTATTGTGCCAATCAATCTCATCCAGAGTCTTCCTGTGTGGCCCCTGAACACTTCTGAGCATAATATCCTTCTGTAAAGGCTGGTCCCTCCCAGCTACATGCTCAAAGTATGTGAGAGGGAGTCTCAAAATCCTTGCTTCCATGAAACAGTTAGTTTCACCCAATCTAGGACAGGTCTTTTTGTTGTCTTGGCAGTCTATCACATGTCCAATACTCTTCTTCAGCACCACAACTAAAAGACGTCAATTCTTCTGCCATTCTAGGCCACTGTTCAGCTCTCTGATGCATAGCAATTAATTGTGAAAATCTTGGCCTGGATCAGGTACATCTTCATTCCTAAACTGAAATATTTGTTCTTTAGTGCTCTGGAGAGGCTCTTGACAGCAGATTTTCCTAAATGCAATCTGTCTTTTGATTTCCTGACTGCTGGTGCCAAGAGTATTGATTGAGGAACAAGTCAGCTAAAATTGTGAACAATATCAGGCTCTTCTGCATCTATCATAATGCTGGCAATTAGTCTAGTGGTGAGAATCTTCATTTTCTTGACGTTGAGCTTAAAGATATACTTCAAACTACAGTCCTTGACCTCCTGCAGCAAATGCTTCAAGCTTTCCTCAGTTTCAGCAAGTAAGGTTGTGCCATCTGCATAACACAGGTTGTTGATGAATCTTCCTCCAATTGTAATGCCACATTCTCCCTCCTAAAGTCCAGCCTCTAAAAAGACCAGTTCTTCATAAATATTGAAAAGTTATGGAGCAGAACATATCCTGAAGTACTCCTTTTCTGATTTTGAACCATACAGCATTTCCTTGCTCTGTTCTGACAACTGCTTCCTGGTTGAAGTATAAGCTTCGTATGAGCACAATCAAGTGTTCTCAGATGCCTGTTCTTCTTCTCAAAGTCAAATGTCATTGCATAGTCAAGGAAACAGAGATAGTCATTTTTTCAGCCAAGATTAATCTGACATTGGCAATGGTTTCCTTAGTGCCATGACTTCTGCTAAAGCCAGCTTGTATTTCTGGTAGTGCTCTATCAATATACTGTTCTAGTCACTTTTGGATAATCTTAAGCAGGGTTTTGCTTTTGTGTGTGATATTAGTGATTTCATTTTATAATTTTGACACTCTGTTGGATCTTTTCTTTTTTTTGTAAATGGAAAAATACTGATCTCTTCTTGTTAGTGGGCCAGATTTCCTGGCACAGCCTTTCCAGGAAAGCATTAGTGTTGAAATACGTTGATTGGCATTTCATTAATTCCTGGGGCCTTGTTTTTTGTCAATTCCTATAGAGCAGCTTGAACTTCCTCCTTCATCATCAATGCCTCTTGTTTAATGAAATGTTTCTGTGTCGCCAGTTATTTTTGGGACAGTGACTCTGTATACTCCTTCCATCTACCTGTGATGCTCTTGGGTCATTCAATATTCTGCCTACAGCATTTTTAAATATTGCCATCTCAAGGCTTTAATTTGTTCTTCCATTCCTTCAGGTTAAGGAATGCTGAGCAAGTTAGACCCTTTTGATTTTCCAACTCTAGCTCTTTGCACATTTTGTTATAATACTTTGCTTTGTCTTCCCAAGCTACCCTTTGAAATCTTGTTTAACTCCTTAACTTCTTGATTTCTTCCATTTGTTTTGGCTTCTCAGCATTCTAGTGCAATATTTAGAGGCACTTCTGACATCCATATTAGTCTTTATTACTTCTTCTGTCTTAGTAACGACCTTTTAAATTCCTCATGGGTGGCATTCTTTTTTTAAAAAATAAAACTAGTTTATTTACAAAATTTTAATACATTATTTTCCACACGAGTTCCTTCCCATTTCCCACCCATCAAATTGTATGACTCCATGATTAATTCCACATACCCACCCTTCCCCCCCACAACCTTACCCCTCTGCTTCCATTATCCCATAGTTTATCTGGTCTTTGTTTGTTATTGTTCTAGGTCTCAAATCTGTTCTTGAGATGGGTTTTAAATCCATGTGGGACAGAATCAGGTCAAATTTTGGTTTTTGTGGATTTAATTTTCTTTAATTTCAGTTTCAATTTGCTTATGACAGCATATGCATATGAGTCTGTTCCACAATCATAACCTGGTCTAGTTTTCACAGCTGATGTTGAGCTTTTCCTTAGATGTAGTCAACTGATTCCAGCGCAGAACATCAGGTGAAGTTCATGTATATAGTAACCATTTGTTTCTTATAAAAGGTGTTGTTGTTGTTGTTGTTATGTGCCACTGAGTAGTTTGCAACTCATAGCAACCCTATGTACAACAGTGCTAAACCCTGATCTATCCTGTGCCAATTGCATTGCCTCTGACACACCCAACCCGATTACCCCAGTCACTGAATCAATCCACCTCATAGAGGGTTTTGCCCTCCTGAGCTGTCCCTCCACCCTATCAAGCATGATGTCCCTCTCTAAGGACATGTCTCTCCATACAACATGTCCAAAGTATGTCAGATGGAGCTTCAGAATCCTTACCTCCAAGGATCAACCTTGTTTAACACTCTCTAGGATGTATCTGTTTCCTTGGCAGTCCATGGTACCCTCAATACTCTTCTCCAGCACCACAGCTCAAAGGCGTCAATTCTCCTTCTATCCTTCCTAGTCATTGTCCAACTCTCTGATGCATAAAAAGTGGTTGCAAAGACCATGGCCTGTATCAGGCACACCTTAGTCTCCAGACAGACACCGATGTGTCTTGAGTACTTTAGAGAGGTCCCGAACAGCAGACTTTCCCATCACAATACCTTTTTTTAAATTTCCTGACTGTTGGTGCCAAGAGTGTTGACCGTGGAGCCGAGCAAACTGAAGCTGTGAACACTCTCAATTTCTTCGCCATCCATCCTGATGCTACCGATTGGTCCAGTGGTGAGGATCTTTGTCTTCTTGACATTGAGCCTCAGTCCATACTGAAGGCTGCAGTCCTTGACCCTCCGCAGCAAGTGCATGAGGTCCTCCTCAGTTTCAGCAAGCAGGGTTGTGTCATCTGCATAACGCAGATTGTTAATAGATCTTCCACCAATCCTGATGCCACAATTCTCCTCATAGAGCCCAGCTTCTGGGATAATCTACTCTGCATACATGTTGAAAAGGTATGGGGACAGGATGCATCCCTGGCGTACACCCTTTCCAATTTTGAACCATGCAGTGTTACCCTCCTCTGTTTTGACGACTGCCTCTTGGTCCAAGTATAGGTTTTGCATTAGCACGATTAAATGTTCTGAGATTCCCATTCTTCTCAGAGTCAACTACAGCAGAGCCAAAATGAGTTGGGAGACAGAGAGGGGAGACTGTGGGACACGCTGCTGGGGAGCCTCAAAGCCGCGTGGGCATAAGTATAAAAGGTATTTACAATAAATAAATCATTGTACAAAATTCTATCATTTTATCTCCAGCCTCGGTTCTGTCACCAATCCAATGTTTTCCAACTACTGATCTTTCTTCTCCATTCCAAATGTTTGCATTCTTGCCAACAGTTATTATTATTATTGCATCCTGGTTGTTTGTTCCATCAATTCCTTACTGCAAAATTTGACAGAACTAATCTATTTCCTTCTCTTTGGCTCCAGTTGTTGGTGCATGTATTTGAATGATGGTGGTACTGACAGGTGTTCCTTGTATGAGCATGCGTATGACTGTTATCCTTTCACTGAGAACATTGCATTTTAAGATGGATCTGGAAATAGTCTTTTTAACCATGAATGTGACCCTGTTTCTTCATCTTTTAATGTCCAGCTCGCATGGTAAACCATCTCATTTCACCAAAGACTAATAATATCAATAATTTACGTGTTCCATATTGTGTGTAGAAAATATTGATATACCTTATTTTATTTAATGAATAGAAATAAGAGAGAAAAAGAATGTCCATTTTACACATGGAACCTGATTACTGGCCTAAGAATGGGCAGTAATTTACCATAAGTTGAGCCTCAGGTTAATACTCTTAATATCAATTCAGATTAATTCCATTCCAGAGTCCAAACACCAAGTAACAGTATTTTCCTTTCTTTGGAAATGATATTCAACTAAAGAAAAAACTTTCATAGGACCTAAATAAACAGTAGAGGTTCTACTTCCTTCACTTGGATGTTTTGCTCCAGTGAACAAGTTGTTTTGTTTTGTTTTGTTTTTTTTCCTACAAGTAGTTCATCTGTCCTTTAGTGACTGAGTCTGTGTCACGAAATTCTTTACACTCTTAGAACCCAGTGACTATTTATAAAGGAGTCATGAAACAGATGTGCTAACAATTTTAATTTATAACTAAAAGCTCCTGACAGATCTCTATCTTGTTCTTACATCAGTTAAAAAAGAAAACCCACAGGTAATCCTTCTTTATAATGAACGCTCAATCTTAATTTGATCTCAGTTCCCCAAGGGCAACCTTTCTTTCAGCTTCACTTTGTCACTTTCATTTTCCCTCCATGGATTTTAACATCTTTTGTTACTAGGCAGCAAAAGGGAGGTTGGGTGTATTCATGGACTCTGAAATGAGAACCATCAAATTCTAACTTACCCTTATAGTATTGATGGGACCCTGAGATACTTATTTCATTTCCCTTAGCCTCTGTTTCTTCATCTCTGAATCAGACATAACATTTTACCATACTACAGCTTGTCCCTTTTATGTGGTCAATAGATATTAGTCTCCTTTCCTTCTTCTAGCACAGAAAATGAATTGGATTCACATACTGTCACACAAAACCCATCTGTTTCTATGTTTCACAATCACAGGCCCAGAATTAATCTTCTTCTCTCTGGGGATATTCTTGAAATGCATCTTTTTGAAAATATATCAAACACCACAGTTGCTTCTGTATTTTAGACTTTCTTCTTCAGTGATAAATAGGAATTTCTTTAATATTTACTTAAATCATATAAGAAAGCTGTCTAAGGTTGTAAAAAAGGTAACAAAAATTGTACTTATATTTTTCCAAACATTTACAACCCAAGACTGGTAATTACATACACATATCAAAGACACAGATTCCGTAAACCAGCTATCAGGGATGTAACAGCAGAGTACTCAAGCTTCTGTGTAGTGAATTGAAGTCCCCATTAACAAAAGTAGAGAGGCAGTTGACAACACATACATACATATAACATCAGGTAAGGTAGAGTAACCCAGAAATGTCAGTAGACTTGTCTAATAAAGAATAAGAGTGAGCAGCAATTTCAAATAAATATGGTAAGTAAATTCCAACCATATGGATAAAAATGTAAAGAAGAAATGTAAAATATAGGTAACAGTATTCAATAGAGACTGTAAGTCAAAGGTCATAGTCACTAAATTGGAAATCCATATCTAGAATGCTATGTAACTGGGAAGTATGTATTACTTTTTCATCCCTAATGCCTTAATTTGTGGAAATACTGTTAGTCTTTAGAGATTTATGTGGATTTAGTTAATATAAGTAGCTAGCATAGTTCCTGGCCCTTAACAGAAATTCACTGAGTGACAGTTCTTAAGACAAATGGTGCTACATATCTTCCTTCAAGAAAGATGGTACTTTGAAAAATTTCATGCTGCACTCAAGATAATGAGAGTAAAGAGGGTTATAAAGTCATATAATGAAAACAGTTTTGGCCTGTGGACTCCTTGAAAGGATCTTGGGAGTTCCTTGAGCTTCCAAAACTACAGCTTGAGAGCTATTTCTTCTTGTTAGGTGCCCTCAAGTCAAGTACTACTCATAGTGACCTTATGAATAGCCAATCTGGACCCTGTCCTATCCTGTACCGTCCTCATCATCTCTGACACACTTGAGTCCAGTGATGAAGTCATTGTGTCAATCAATCACACTGGAGGTTTTCCTCTCCTTTGCTGACCCTCCATCTTTCCAAGCATGATGTCCCTTTCCAAGGAATAGCCTCCCCTAGCTACATGTCCAAAGTATGAAAAATGAAGCTTTGCTATCTCTGCTTCCAAGAAGCATTCTGGCTGCACTTTTCCGAGACATATGTTTATTCTTTTGGCAGTCCATGGGATATTCATTACTCTTCTCCAACCCAACAATTTAAAGGCATCAATTCTTCTGTCATCCTTATTCACTGTCTAGCTTTTTAATGCATAGCATGTGATTAAGAAGACCATAGCCTGAATCAGGTGCAACTTAGTCCTCCAACACATCATTGTTCTTCAGCATTTTGGAGAGGTTCTTGAAAGTAGACTTTCCAAAAGCAATCTCCTGATTTCCCAATGAAATATCCTCACCACTGAATAAATAGGCTGCATCATGACATATGGGCTAAAAAGAGGTTTTAAACAATTTTCTCGTGATCCATAACCAACACTCATGGAACAAGCAGTCAGGAAATCAGAAAATTACTTGTATCAGGAAAATCTGTTGTCAAGGCCCTCTTCAGAGTGCCAAAAAGCAATGATGTCAGTCTAAAGACTAAAGTGCACCTGATCCAGGCCATGGTCTTCTCAATTGCTTGCTATGAATCTGGGAGAAGGACAATAATTAAGGATAATGGAGAAGAATCGATGACTTTGAGATGTGAGGTTGGAGAAGAGTAAAGAAGATACTATGGAGGGGCAAGAGACAAAAACAGATCTGATCTGTCCTGAAAAGGATGAAACTAGTTTGTTCTTTGGAGGCAAGGATTTTGAAGTTCTGTCTCACATACTTTGGGAATGTTGCTGGGAGGGACCAGAATGTGGAGAAGGACATCATGCTAGGAAGCGCTGAGGGTCAATGCAGGAAAAGAAAACTGAATGAGATGGACTGACACAGTCACTGTACCAATGAGTCAAGTGTCTCAAAGACAGTGAGGTTGGCTCAGGTTAAGCCAAGATTTAGAACTATTTTCCATAGAGTCATTGGGAGTCATATTTGATTGGATGGCACATAACAACAACAATTGTCTAGTGGTTAAAGAGTTACACTGTCTATCCAAATGCAGGAAGATCAAACATAGTTGCTTCATGGGAAAAAGTGTGATATCTTCTCCTGTACAATTTCTAGCTTCTGAAAACCCACTAGACAGTCAGCTGTGAGTTGTTTCTAGATTGCTCCTAGGAAGGTTGATTAATATATTTGGAAAGTAAGACAAAGGAAGAATGTTGTTTCATTAGTAGTTAAAAAGACAATTTCAAGTTCTATCCTAGAGTTGTTGTTAGTGATAGGATACTATCCACACACACATACAAAGAAGACTTGCTAATATGAATATTAATCAAATATACATACCAACAGCTAAAGTCTGAGAGGAGGAAACTGAGTATTTTTATAAAAATTTATAGTCCAAAATTGAGAAAACATATAATTAAACTGTGTTAATGATAGCTGGTGTCTGGAATGCAAAATTTGGGAGAAATGAAGAAGGTAAGGTTGTGGAAAAGTAAAAACTTATTAACAAAAATAAGGCTGCAGAGTAAATAATGTAATTTTGTACACTGTGCTTTATATAATCAAAAAACCCACTTTTAAATACAGAAAATTTACACATTGACCTCATCTGATGTACAGGAATCAGATTGACTACATATATGGAGGGCTCACTGGGGAAGTTCAATATCAGCAGTTAAAATCAGGCCAGGTGCTGACTGTGGAACAGATCATCAATTATTCATTTACCCATTAAAATTGAGGCTGAAGAAAAACAAGTCCAAAAGAATTCAAAAAAGAACTAACATGTACTCTTGAGGCTATCCTACCTGATTTAAAACCAATTTAGAATGAATTTGATACACTGAATACCAATAACTGAAGACTAAATAAGCGGTGGGTGGGCTTGTGGGCTGGGCTGGCCTGAGGCCTCTGGAGTCCTCCTTCACTCTGGCAGTTGGCTGGCTGGCTGATGTCACGGTGGCGTTCTCGCCTTGGTGGCAGTCAGGCAAGGGAAGTTTCTGGGGTCCATTTGTTGTGTGTTACTGTTTTGATTGGGGGCTGAGGCTGAGGCCTGCTCCAGGGTGTGAGATTAAAATTCTGTTTTTAATTGTTTTTGGTCAAACATTCTTCTAGGTCATATAGCCCTGGTCTGTCCATTTGCTGTACAGAGGTAACTTGTGGTTTCTGTGAAGCTGAATACTGTGATACTGATGTGTCAAATGTGATAATGGTTACCCATAGTGGACAGTGTTTGGTGGAGCTCCCCAAATAAAATAAGCTTGGAAGCAGGAGTGGCATCCACTTCCATAATAGCTTGCCTCTGGAAACCCAATGAACTTGGAGAAAGGATGAAAGTTATACAAGTGTCCAGGTCTTTCATTCATAGGGTTGCTATGAGTTGCCTACAAGTTGATGGCACTTAACAACAACAACAGATAAGCTGTAGGATGACATCAAGGATATATCATTGGTGAAAAGAGAAAGGTCATTCATTTCAAAGTCAAAGAAAGAAGAAGGAAAAAAAAAACCAACCAAAGTGGATGTCAGAGGAGACTTTAAAAATTACACTAAACTGTTGAGATGCCAACACAAAGGAAAGAGACGCTGAAGTGAAATAGCTGAACAGAAGATTTCAAAGAGTAGCTTGAGAAGACAGTGCAACATATTAGAAGGCACAGAAATCTAGAATTGGAGAATAAAAGGGAAAGAATTCACATGGCATTTCTCAAAGCTGAAAGGACTGAAAAATAGTCAAGTCTCAAGTTGAAACACTGAGAGATGTGTACGCAAATTCTTGAATTATCCAGAAAGCACTAAAAAAAGATGGAAGGAATACACAGCCACTGTACTAAAAAAATTGACCAACACTGAAATATTTCAGTGAATACCATATGATCAAGAGCCAATAGAAATAAGGAATAAGTTCAAACTTCACTGAAGGCATTGCCACAAAATAAAGCCCCAGGAATCTATGGAAATAGGAATTGATGTATTTCTACTAACACATGTTGCCATGGCTATGCTCATTAGTCTCTGCCAGGAAATCTGATGGATGACTGCTCAGCTGACTGGAAGAAATCCTTATTTGCTCCCATTCCCAAGAAAGGTGATCCATCAGATATGGAAACTATCCAACAATATTTTTAACATGCAAGCATGTTCCAGAAGTTCAAATTGGGTTTAGAAGAGGCTGTGACATCAAGATTCACTGCTGATGTTAGAAGGATACTAGTTGAAAGCACAATATGCCAGGTGAATGTCTATTTGTGATTTTGACTTGAAAAATGCATTTGATTGTGTGATCAGAACAAATTATGGCTATCATTGAGAACAATGAGAATTCCAGAAGACTTAATTGTGCTCGTGTGAAACCTATACCTTGACAAAGAATCTGATGTGTGAACAGCGCAAGGGAACACAATACAGTTTGAAACTAAGAAATGTGTGCCTCAGGGTTGTATTTTCTATTCATACTCATTCAACCTGTATGCTGAACAAATCATTCAAGAAGTTGGAATCTATAAAGAAGAATGTAGCATTGTAGCATCAGGATCAGAGAAAGACTCATCAACAACCTGCAATATGTAGATGACAAAACCTTTTTTGCTGAAGCTTTTCTTGCAGGAGATCAAAGAATATAGCCTTCAATATAGATTACATTGCAATGTCAAGAAAACACCTATCTATAATGATGTTGTCTTTAGTTCCTCACCACTGGACCTATAGACAACATCATTATAGATGGAGAAAAGATTAAAATGGTCAACTACACCATCTAACTTGGATGGATCCACAATCAACAACTTTGTTACCAGCAGTCAGGAGATCAGAAGACATACCACACCAGAAAAATATGCTTTTGGATTTCTCTCTAAATACTGGGGAGCAATGATGTCAGTTTGAAGCCTAACATGTGTCTGGTTCAGATCATGATCTTTTCAGTCACTTGTTATGCAAATGAAAGTTGGACACTGAACTAGAATGACAGAAGAAGACTTGATGCTTTTGAACTATGATGTTCGAGAAGAGTACTGAATATCCCATGAATTGTCAAAAGTTCAAACAGCTGTGTCTTGGAAAAGTATAGCCAGAGTGTTCCTTGGTGGCAATGAAACAAAGCTCTGTCTCTCATATTTTGGACATGTTGCTTGGAGAGGCTATTTCATAGAGACAGACGTCATGTTTGAAAAGGTGGAGGGACAGCAAAAGACAGGAATTAACCAGGTGAATTGACACAGTCCCTGCATCAATATGCTCAAATATGTTAGAAATTATGATGATGGCACAGAAAAGACAAGATTCTGATCTGTTGTTTATAGGTCTCTATCAGTTGTACTCGGTTAATGGCACCTAACAACAACAACAATCTATTTTATAATCCACTGACTAAAAAAAGTAATAGCAAAATATATAAACAATTTTTTTAAACAAACCATATGACTTTGTATGATATACAACTATCCATTTAATAGATCACTTTTTATAAATTGAACAGGTAGAATTTGTGTTAGGAGACCATTTTTAATATTACTAGAGATGATGATGGGAAATCCATATTGATAGGAAATCCATATTCATATCTTGATCTGACTAAATTCCTTTCTGCAGTTCATTTATCCTTTTACCACCTGCTCACTCCATGGAGATAGCAGGTATAAACTGGCTTAGGTGTCTGTGGCTGTCATTCACACACTCACACATTACTTCTCAGGAATGACTGAGAAGTAGATTTTGCTTGACAAGCAACTTTAGGGAACACAACGCCAATCTGAAATAAACAAATTCTTATCTTCAGCTTGTTACAGGCTCTGTAGATTACATATCTCGATTTCATCAGCACAGAAGAGAAAAAACTGGAGTCCTGCTTTCACCTAATAGCATTGGGCTTGGCCCACGTAAAATGATAATGTATGTGAGTGAAGGCTTGGTGGGGAACCCAGGATTGTGAAAAGTTATTTCACAGTGTGTAACTTACTCACTGGCATAAACATTAAACTCCACATCTTAAGGCTCTGTCTAAAGGGTTATTTCGTTCTCTTCAAAGAATTAAATTCATTACCACAGATTACGAAAGAAATGAGCATTAGAGACTAGCTTGCTTAGTATTTTAAACAGAAAACAGTTTAGCATCATATTGTAATTTTAAATCTGCCTGTACATTGCTAACAAATTACTATATTCATTAAGGCATGTGTATTGTAAAACAATATCTGGCTTGTAAAAAATAAAGAAAACATAAGGGCACAAAGTCACTTGTTTGAAATTCAGGACCACATCATCTCCAGCAGCAAATGAGCACCTTACTTTTGAGCTATGATGCTATATTGATAAAAAGAAAGCATAATTAATGACTCTTTAAAATATAGTGGGCTTCAACCTTTATATTGTAATGTCATTATAAAATTTCTAGAAGATGCTATTTATTCCAGAAAAATTGTGATTATTATTGTTCTTTAAAACTATGGAAAACATATTTTAGGTTTTCTTTTAAAAAGTATAGGAATATGGCAATACAAAATGCTGGCCATTTTAAAAGGTACCATATTTAAAGAGCAATGAGGATATAAATATTCACTCCACTATTTCATTTTGTTGATATTCTTTTAATATTTTATGAGAAATAATAAAAGATTATCAATGTTTTTCCAATAAACTTTGTTTATATCATGGTGCATGGGGCAGGGTGACATAGTTCTTTTTTTTAAATTCATTTTCATGAACATTTACAGAGATTTTGGATTTTCATTCATTCATTGTTGCACTTTTTTCTTATCCCCCTCCCCCCAGTTCGCCCCTCTCTTTGAAAAGCAAAAGATAAACTTCTTTGCTGGTACACCATCCCCACCCCCACCCTGGCCCCTGGCCCCTACCCCTTCCCCAAATGCACTCCACTATACAACCTTAATTCTGGATTCCTGTGATAATCACAATATGCTATCATATTACACTTTTAAACTGTTCTCTCCCTCATTTGTTTCAGTTCAGTATACATAATCTATCCAGTCTTACCCCAACCCTGACGTCAGTCACTTTCTACAACAGTGGCACCATGCAGTATTTGCCCTTTTTTAACGGAGATATTTTACTCAGCATAATGTTCTCCAGGGGGTGACAGAGTTCTGAGAGAAGTCACTGTTGTCATTATTCTCTTCACTGACAAAATCAATGGAAAAATGAACTTACACTTGTAAAAAATGTCTGCTATAAAGTATACTTAGTTCTTTGGATACATGAATATAAGCTATGGGAAATTCTATTGTGACTCTCAAAAGTACTGCATACAGATTTTAATATTAGCATCTACTATGCCTAGTCGAAAGAAGTTGTGCTACAATCCCGAAGGCAGGCTGTTCAAGGCCACCAGCTGCTCCACAAAAGAAGGATAGGCAATCTCATTAAGTGCAAGTAACAGCCTCTGAAAACCTGCCTCTGGGTCAGCTATGGGTCAGTTATGACTCTACAGCATACCACAAAAGCAACATAATGGACAGTTTCCTCCTGTGTGATTTGCTACCTTTGAAAACCCACTGTGGTCAGTTATGGGTCAGTTTTGAGTTGACAGCACATAACAGCAACAACACAGTCTAAAAAGCATTAATCACAGACATTGTTCATGGCTATCCTAGGACTTTGGTGTACGAGTTTTTGTTATGATGTGCCACTGAGGTGACTAAAATTCATAGCAATGTTGTTATATGAACAACAGAACTGAAACCTTCCCTCTACCTGGCAACATAGTTATCATCTCTGATATTCTTGAGCTCATTGTTACAGTCACCGTGTCAATCCATCTACTGAGGGTCTCTCTCTCCTTTGCTGACCTTCTACCTTTCTAAACATGATGTCCTTTTCCAAGGATTGGCTCTTCTTCAAACATACCCAAATACTTGAGATGACACTTCACCTCCTTTGTCTACAAGGAATATAGTGGTATCACTTTCCCCAAAACATATTTATTTGTTATCTTGGCAATCCATGGGAATTCAGCACTGTTCTCCAACACCAATACTTATAGGCATTAATTCATTTTAACACAATAACAATAAAGAAATCAAACTCATTTTAGAAAGAGAAAGAAAAGGCAATTGGCAAGTTTATTTGGAAACTAAAAAAGATCCTGAATAAGCAAACTTCTTCCAAAAAATAAAAATAAAGTGTGAAACATAGCACCCCCTGATCTCAAAATGTATTACACAGCTGTAATAATCAAACCAGCATGATATAATGATACAATGACAGGCACCTAGACCAGTGGAATAGAATTGAGAACCCAGAAACCCACTCATCTACCTATAGCCAAACAGTATTTGCTAAGAAAACAAAATCTATTAAACAGGAAATAACAACTTTCTCAGCTGAGGGTTCTGGCAAAACTGGACATCTATGTGCAAAAACTGAAGCAGGGTCCACATCTCACAGAATATATAAAAATCAATTCAAGGCAGATTAGGTACAGAGGGTTAATAGCCAAAATCATAAAGTTCATAAGAGACAAAATGGGACCAAACTTGGAAGCCTGATCCTATGACACAAATAAGCTTGCAATATCCAGAAATGCCCAATGAGAAGATAATAAAACTGATGATGAGACATTCTAAAAATCAAGATCCAGTATGCATCAATAACTTTTTCCAGTAGAATGAAAAGAAAATCTATAGACTGGGAAAAACATTTGGCAATGATATCTCAGACAAGGATGTCTTAACAAAACTCTCTAGAATACTTCAGGGCCTCCACAAGAAAAAGACAAAATGGGCAAAAATTATGGAAATACATTTGACAAAGACAGAAGTTCAGATCATTGGCAGTTAGAGAGATGCAAATCAGAACCACAGTAAGGTATCATCTCACTCCACTAGCAGCAGCAAAGTTTGACAAGACAGAACACAATATGTTGGAGAGGGTGTAGAGACATTGGAACTCTTCTGCACTGCTGGTTGTTGTTGTTGTGATGTGCCATAGAGTAGCTTGTGAATCATAGCAACCCTGTGTACAATAGCCTGAAACCTCGTCTATCCTCTGCCACCTTTAATGTCTCTAACATAAATACACTCATTACTCCAGTCACTGAATCAATCACATCATCTCACTGATGGTCTCCCTCTCTTTCTCTGTCCCTCCACCCTTCCAAGCATAATGTCACTCTCCAAGGACTGGTCCCTTCTTGCAAGATGCCCAAAATATGTCAGATAAAGCTTCAGAATCCTTGCCTCCAAGGAGCAGCCAGGCTTCATTGTCTCTAGCACAAACCCATTTGTTCTCCTGGAAATCCATTGTGTATTCAATAGTCTTCACTAGCACCACAGCTCAAAGGCATCAATTATCTTCCTATCATCCCTAGTCATTGTCCAATCAAGAGCACCTTAGTCTCCAGACTGACATCTTTGCTTATCAGTACTCTGGAGAGGTTACTGATAGTCAGCATCTCCAATGTAATTTGCCTCTTGACTTCCTGGCTGCTGGTACCAAGAATATTGATTGTGAAACCAAGCAAGCTAAAGCTGTTAACTAGCTCAGTCTCTTCACCATCTATCATAATACTTTCAATTGGTCTAGCGGTGAGAATCTTTGTTTTCTTGATGTTGAGCTTTAATCTATATTTAAGGCTGCCATCCTTGACCTTCTGCAGCAAGTGCTTCAGGTCCTCCTCACTTTTAGCAAACAGGGTTGTGTCATCTGCATAACAGAGGAAGGTGATGAATCTTCCTCCAATCCTGATGCCACATTTCCCCTCATACAGCCCAGCCTCCTGGATGATCTGTTCAGTATATAGATGGAAACAGTATAGAGACAGGACACTTCCCTGGTGTACACTTTTCCTGATTTTGAATCATGTAGTGTCTCCCTGCTCTGTTCTGAAGACTGCCTGCCGCCTTGTCCAAGTATCAGTTTTACATAAGCACAATCAAGTGTTCTGGGATTCCCATTCTTCTCAGCATCAGCCACAGTACGCTGTGATCCACACAGTTAAACAACTCTGCATGTTGTTATGTGCCGTCGAGTCACTTGTGACTCATAGCAACCCTATGTACAACAGCCCTAAACTCTGCTCTGTCCTGTGCCAATCACACTGTCTCTGACACTCCCATCCCGATTATCCCAGTCACTGAATCAATCTACCTCATAGAGGGCCTTCCCTCCTGCGCTGTCCCTCCACCCTCCCAAGCATGATGTCCCTCTCCAAGGACCGGTCTCTCCTCACAACATGTCCAAAGTATGTTAGATGGAGCCTCAGAATCCTTGCCTCCAAGGACTAGCCTGGTTTAACCCTCTCCAGGATGAATCTGTTTGTTTTCCTAGCAGTCCATGGTACCCTCAATACTCTTCTCCAGCACCACAGCTCAAAGGCATCAATTCTCCTTCTATCCTCCCTAGTCACTGTCCAACTCTATGATGCATAAGAAGAATAAATTATTTCAAGACTTTGAAATTTGACCCAAGTAAGTAAGTCAAGGTACCAAGCCCATTCATTGCCCTTGAGTTGATTCCAATTCAAAGTGATGCTTCTTTAGATGTCCCAGGTTGTAACTATTTTTATTGCGATTTTAATGAAAGTTTACAGACAAGTTGGATTTTTATTCATTCATTGTTCTACATTTTCCTCACTACAATTCCCAGTTCACGCAACAGAAATAAAAGTCATTCACTGTTGCATAATTTCCTCCCTCTCTCCCACCCCTCCCACAGTCCCCTTTCCTATGCACCTCTTTTTCCGGACTGTTGTCATACAAATAATACCTAATCATGTATTTCTTTTAAACAGTTTTTTCCTCCATCTGTTCCAAAACAGTGTTTGTTATTTCTCCCCTTTTTTCTTAGCTTTCCCCCAATCACCATGTCAGTCCTGTTTTATAACAACAGTGTTACATAGTATTTGTCATTTTTATGACTGAGATATTTCAAAACTTCTCCAGGGTCATGCATGTTGTGTAATATTTTATGAGTTACTTATTTTTTCAGTGTTATGTAGTATTCAATTGGGTGAATATATCATAATTTTTCTAACTATTCATTTGCTGATGGGCACTTGGTTGTAAATCTTGATGGGAAAAAACTGCCCATCTTTCTCAGTGGCTGTTGGATTTGAACTGCTAACCAGGTATCTGGTTAGTAGCCTGAAACATCAGATGAAACATTATGTACTGCAACACCAAAGTAGTTTTAAAGCCTTAAAAGGAATATAAATTAGATTTTATTTAATTTTCTGGATGTCTCTATGTATACTGTTCACCCCAGAAATCAAATTTTAATAATAAAACTTCACCTTAAAGTAAACATGATTTATCCAGTATTATTTTGTTTTAATAATAGCTTGATGGGATATGGCAAGGGAAATAATAGAAATGGTTTTTTTGTTGTTTTTTTTTTCCCCTTCTGGGATTCCATTTCTAAATTTGAAAAAAAAAATCCCTGGTATTACTAGGGTTTTTAATTTTACAGCATCAGAAGTTAATCTTACAAAATGTTAATCAGCATAATTTTTAAATTTTTTTAATTTTAATAATTTTAATGAACATTTACAGATATTTTGGGTTTCATTTGAAAAGTAAAAGAAAAATTATTTCTTTGGTATACAATCCCCCCTGCACCCCTCCCACCACCCCAAGTACACTCCACTATGCAACCTTAATTTTTTTTTCTATAATTACATTTTATTAATTTTCATAAACATTTACAGAGATTTTGGGTTTCCATTCATTCATTGTTGCACTATTCTCTCTACCCTTCTCCCAGTTTGTTCTTCTCCAA
>NW_006399874.1:9374410-9416091 GCF_000299155.1 Elephantulus edwardii
AACCAGAAGTACAAAGGAGCTTTTCCAAGAAAATTACAAAACATTACTACAAGAAACAAAAAGAGATCTTGAAAAGTGGAAGAATATCCCTTGCAACCTTAATTTTGGACTCTTGTGATAATTCTAATACCCTATCATATATCGCTTTTAAATTATTCTCTCCCTCCTCTGTTTCAATGCAGTATACACAATTTACCTAGTTTTTCTCAGTCTTACCCCAACCCTGATATCTGTCCCATTTTACAGCAGTGGCACGATGCAGTATTTGTCCTTTTGCAGCTGAGATATTTCACTCAGCATAATTATGACACCACAAAATACCTTCCCCCCCCCATTGGGTTAAATATAATACCTTACCATAAAAACAGAAAATAAAATAAAGACAAAGTGAGCTAATCTCAATGTGGTAATGATTTACAACTTCATATTACATTGTTTATCATACAAATGAAGTTAACATTCTAAATGGCACAGTGATCCTTTATAATTTTATGTAGCTTCAATATTTGCTAGGAGAGTTTGGATATAAAATGAGTTCTCATTTAGTTAACACAGGTTATTAAAAGTAACTAGCCTATGGGTTACAAAACAACAACAATTTTTACCTCTCAAAAATGTGTCTTCATATAGAAACATAAGCATTAAATAAAATATTAATATATGTACCAATTGGTTTTAAAATAAAGTGGCATATGAAAGCCCAAAGTCTAATATGCAAAAATACATTAATAACAGATTTGTTTATGTGAGCTTCAGTTCACGTCATAATGTACAGCATATTAACTTTTCTAATTTATTATAAATCACAAATTTCAATTAGTTTCTATCATTCGAACAATCAGGAGGAGTATTAAGTAAGAATGCTGTATATTTGCATTTACATATGGATAAATAGCTTTTCCCTTCAATTCTGTATCACTATAAAATATCTATAGGGCCTTGAATCTTTGATTATCTATGTATCAATGCCTTCTTCATCGGCCTTACTCTGAAAAGACATTCTCTGTATTAAATCAGGAAATAATGTAAATCACAGATAGAAGTGTTTGACATACCAAACTCTCAGCTAAATTACTATCATTGATGTTATATTATGTATTATATTCTATAACACTATATGATTTATATATTATTATATTATATTATATTTATATTTATTATATTATTATATTTATTATATCATATCATATTATATTGCCATCAATATAGGGAGCTCTGGTGGCCTAGCAGCAAGAAGCTGTTTTGCAATCCCTAAGGCATGTGGTTCAAGGCCATCAATATAATAATTATCTACTTTGATCCATCTTATCTTTTTAAAATGTTTTAATGTATTCTATTCAGGAATATCACTCTTAAAAGTAGTTCTTAATAATGATTCTTAAGAATGAATTGTCAAGAAAAGAATTCAACTCACTATTTAATCATATACCATGGTGTCTGGAACAGTATAGATGTTCCTTTAAAAATACTTTATTAAGTGAAAAAATATAGGCATTTAGTTTACACCTGGGCAACCCTATGTCTTGTTTAACACCATGCCAAGGACTTAGACATATTCTTGATAATATCTCATTACACTTAATTATATTCTTTTTACAACTGGAAAAACAAACATAACAGAGGATTAAGCTATTTTAGAACATTTTACTGATCATAGTTACATGATGATGGAACTGTAGGTAACACCTAAGATTATACATTTAAAATTGCCACTATTTTCCCATATTATGTTGTCTCTCTAAAACTCTTTAACAATTCAAGAAACTCAACATTGTTGCATATTCTCACAGATTTCTTTGTAGAAACAACAATCAAGTAAATAAACAAATAAATACCTACAACATAAAACACTACAGACAGATGCCAGAGCCAAAAAATACCAGGTAACAAAAGTATAGTTAAGGTACCTCTCTTAAGAGAATTTGACTATTAAAAAAACCCAAAACTCACTTTACTTATCCCTCTATTACTCTCAAACCTATATTGTCCAAAAGACCTCTGTAGTTTTCATTCTCTACTATTTTAAAAATAAGTTTGCTGTTGCTTCTCATGTTTGCCTCTCTTTAATATCCAGGATATAACATTAAAAAAATGTTAAGGCAATCTGACACCAGAGTTTTATCCAACAAACTAACACAATAACAAAACTTTCGGATTTATTACACACAGAAGTTAAAGCAGAACAATTGTTTACATCAAATGCAAGATTTCTTTACAGAAATAATACTCTATTTTAGTTCTCAGTCAAATGCCATAAAAATCAAATAAATATCTCTTGTGTGACTAAATAAATGAATTCTAATTAATGTTCTGAATGATTATGTTAAGCTCTTCCATAAAAGGTCACATAATATTCAATATACTAAAAATGAAAATTGAGTCATAAAACTATATATTTATTAATGAGTTGAAAGTGATCCTTGAGTTAAACTTTCAACTTCACTTTAGTTAAATAGTTTGGTTAAGCATTACCTGGGCATTAGAAACAAGAGAAAAATTATAATAAGTAATTTATTGTACTTGGAATCTCTGCCGAGATGAGAGTAATTCTGAATGAGAGCTATTCTGTGGTCACTCAAAGGGGGGGCCGTGATATCACTGCTGCAAACCTGAGGGTTTGGGAAATAATATGAGAGGTAATATGTAAGAATCAGCAAATGCTTAATCTAGGTGCAAACAAATGACAGTAATCTTGTGTTCTTCTTGGAGAAGAGGTTCTCCAATCATTTTATATCTATTCAGAAAATATTTTCTTGCCACTTAATGTGTGTAAGTCATTGTTGTTAAATACTAACAGAGAAGCACTGTCAGCTAATATTCTAGTATAGCAGACAATACATATAACAGGTAAATAACAAAGCATGTTAAAAAGAGTTAAATGTTCTGAAGAAAGAAGAGTAGAGAACGGAAGGTTGTGAATAATTGAGGGAGAAGAGAGATTAAGCTGTCATAGGAGAATGTCCAAGTTAGAGCTCATTGAGACAGTTCTGTTTAAACGAAGTTTGTGTGGTAGGTAGTCTTGTGAATACCTATATGCAGGGTGTACATTCTGGAATAGAGATGTGGCATATGTATTCTAATGAATCATAGCTTGCAAGTTTTAGGATGGCTAACAATCATGGTGACTGTACCAAAGAATACGCAGGAGATTTAGGAGTTGAGATCAAGATAGTAATGGGTGCTCAGACCATGAAAATCCTTGGAGGCAATTTTAAGTGTCTGCTTATACTTCTGAGTAAAACAGAAAGGCACTGGAATATTTTAAGCTGATAAGTGAGAAGGTGTGATTTCCATTTAAAAAGATGACTATAGCAGCTCTGTTGGGGATAGACTGTAACAGGGAACACTAAGCCCAGTAATTAAAGGGCTATTGCAATAATTCAGTTTGGAGAGGATGTTGGTTTAAGGCACAGTAGCAAGGATACCACTTGTGACCTAAATGGATCTTGGTCTAAAGTAAAGAATACCAGAAGAATGTCTATTTGTGCTTTATTGACTATGCAAATGCATTTGACTGGTTGGATCATATCAAGTTGTGAGTGACATTTAGAAGAATGAGAGTAGAGAACACTTAACTGTGCTCATGCAAAACTTATTCCTAGACCAGAAAGCTGTTGTGTGAACAGAGCAGAAGAACACTACATGGTTTAAAATTAGGAAAGACGTGTGTCAGGGTTGTATTCTCACTCCATACCTATTCATTCTGTACACTGAACAAATTATTCCAAAAGCTGGACTCTATGAAGAGGAATGTAGCATCAGGATTGGAAGGAGACTTATCAATAACCTGCATTAGGCAGATGACACAACCATGCTTGCTTAACGTGTGGACATAATAAACTTGTTGCACATAATCAAGGAATGTAGCCTTCAGTATGGATTACATCTCAACGTAAAAAAAAAAAACACAAAGAAATTCTTACCATTGGATTATATGGAGCATCATGATAGATGGAGGGGAGACAGAAATTGTCAACACCTTCATCTTGCTTGGATCCTCAATTAACATCCTTGGACCAGCAGTCAGGATAAAAAACAACTCACTGTACTGGGAATCTGCAGTTAGAGAATGTCTTCAAATTATTGAGTAGTGATGTCAGCTGGAGGACTAAGGTACATAAGTTTTAGGCCAGAGTCCTTATGACCACTTGCTATGCATCTGAGAGCTGGACAATGAATAAGGATGAAAGAAAATTGATGTCTTTCAACTGTGGTGTTGGAGAATAGCACTGAACATCACATGGACAGCCAAAATAACAAGTATATATGTCTTGAAGAGGGGGCAGCTGGAGTGCTCTTTGGCAAAAATGATCAGGCTTTGCCTCACATAGTTTGGGGATGTTGCTAGGCAGGGCTATTCCTTGGAGAGGAATATGATGCTGGGAAGGGTGGAGGTTCGGCAAAGGAGAGGAAGACCTTTGGCCAGATGATTAATGCGGTGACTGCTGCAGTAAGCTCTTGTGTGTCAGTGAGTGTGAAGATGACGCATGATAGAATGTGGTTTAGATCTTATGTTCATAGGGTGCTATGAGTCGTACTCAATTTTATGGCACCTAACAACAACAACAATAATTGAAGTAGTGAGTGCTGTTTGATTATTGATATATTTTACAGCTTCTGTGGGAGGCGAGAAAAGATAACATGAAGAATCAATGTTGTTATGTTGTTAAGTGCCGTCAAGTCATAGGCGACTCATAGTGACCCATGAATGAAAGTCCTCAGCATTTGTGTGACTTTCATCCTTTCTCAAGGTTCATAGGGTTTTCGGAGGCAAGCTATTACAGAAGTGGATGCCACTAGTGGCAAGAAGCTGCACTGCAATCCTGTAGGTACACAGTTTGAGGGCACTAACTGCTTCACAGAAGGATGGGCACTCTTCTCCAGTGCAATTAAATGCCTCTGAAAACCTGGAGAGAGTCAGCTATGGGTTGATTATGACTCTACAGTACACAGTTTAAAACATAACGACAAACATAATAACACAACAGCAAAATAAAATTGTAAAATTAAGTCAAGTGTTTTCAACTGTTGTCTAATACAGTGAGCATTCTTTTTATTAACTTCTTATTGTTGTATGTGCCATTGAATCAGAACTGACTCCTAGTTGATACTCAAGCATGTTTCTAGAGGCTTTAAATTGCATGGGAGGATAATCTCAATTGTTCTCCCTCAGAGAAGCTGGTGGATTCAAACCTTGTGCTTTTGGGTTGTCAGTGTTAAGTCCTTACCCACTAGATCACAAGAGCTCCTTGACTTGATGCATCCCTGACATATGCTTTCCTTGATTTTGAACCATGGAGTGTTTCCTTGCTCTGTTCTGAGGACTGCTTCCTGGTCCAAGTATAGGAATGGAGGTAGAGTCATCAACAACCTGCATTATGCAGATGACACAACCTTGCTTGCTGAAACTGTAGAAGACCTAAAGGACTTGCTGCAGAAGGTCAAGGACTGTAGTCTGCAATATAGATTGAAGCTTAACATCAAGAAGACAAATATTCTCACCACTGAGACAATGGGCAGCATCCTGACTGATGGAGAAGAGATTGAGTTTGTTAGCAATTACAGCTTGCTCAGATCTCAATCAACACTCTTAACACCAGCAGTAGGAAATAAAAATATAAATTGCATTGGGAAAATCTGCTGTCAGAGACCTCTCCAGAGTGCTGAAAAGCAATAATGTCAGCCTAGACCTAAGGTGAGCCTAATCCAGGCCATGGTCTTCTCAATTAATTGCTATATATCAGAGATCTGGGGAATGACTAAGGATGACAGAATAATAACAGACTTCTTAGAATTGTGAGGCTGGAGGAAAATCATGACCATCTCAAGGTCTACCAAGAAAATGAATAGGTCTGACTTGGAGAGGGTGAAACCAAGTTTTTCCTTGGAGGCTAGGATTTTGAAGCTCTGTCTCACATACTTTGAGCATGTGACCAAGAGGGACTGGTCCTTGGAGAAGGACATCATGCTTGGAAGGGTGGAAGGACAGTGCAGAAGAGGAAGACCCAGATGAGATGGATTGATACAGTGATTAGAGGAATAGGGGTAGGTGTGTTGAAATTAGTGATACTAGCTCAGGACAGGGCAGAGTTCAGAGCAGCTGTATATAGGGTCGCAATGGGTTGCAGGTGCTTCAATAGCACATAACAACAACAACATGGTTGACACATTATAGAGCAGGGTTCAGAGCTGTTGTACATAGGGTCTCTTTGAGTTGCAGTTACTCAATGACACTTAACAACAACAACATGGTGGCTTAGTTTACTAACAAGCAATGCTGCAATTCAAAAACACAAGAGGTTCAAATCTACTAAATGATTTAGGAAGAAAGATGGATAACCTCCTCAGATGCAATTAACTGCCTCTGAAAACCCACTAGAGGGTCAGCTATGGATTTATTCCAGCTTGTTGGCACACAACAAAAATAACAACAACTTTGTTGTTGTTAGGTACTTTTCCATTGAGTACAATTCATAACAACCTTATGAACAATAGATGTGAACCCTATTCTATCCACTGCCAACACACGATCTCTGACAAACTCAAGGTTATTGCTAAAGTCACTGTGTCAATCAATCTTGTTGAAGGTTTTTACTATCTCTCAATGTCCCTCCACCTTACCAAGAATGCTGTCTCTCTCCAAGGAATTATCTTATTCTAGCAATACCCAAAGTATTTAAGATGAAGCTTCATCATCATTGCCTCCAAGGAGCACTTGGGATGTACCTTCTTCAAGACATATCTATTTGTTCTTTTGGCAGTTCATGAAATATTCAGTACTCTTCTTCAATGATACCCCAGTTAAAGGCATTGATTTTTCTCCTGCCATCCTTTCTCATCATTCAGCTCTCAGCAGGACAATAATTGAATGAAAAGGCCATAATGAATCTTAGTCCTCAAACTACTATCATTGCTTCCCAATAATTCGGAGAGATCTCTGATTACAGATTTCTAATATAATATGCCTCCAGATCCGTGTATTGAGTGAGGATCAAAGTAAAATGAAGACTCTGACAGTTCTCATTTTTTCTTCAATTATTATGTTACCTGCCTTCAAAGATCAACACTAAAATGTTTCGGGAAGTATAAAATGATCAAGAACCACTGGTAAGGTAGGAAGAGGTTCATGTTGCGATGAAGGTATTGACAAAAAATAAGGCTACAGGAATCAATGGAAAATCAATTGAAATGATTCAAATGGCAGATGCAGCCCTAGACATGCTTACCCAACTATGTCAGGAAATGTGGAGGACAGCTGCTCTGTTGACTGTTTACAAGATATCCATATTTGTTCTCATTCTCAAGAAAGGTGACTCAACAAAAGGGGGAAATTATTTAACAATTTCACCAAGTTGTACGAAGAGATCTGGAGGACAACCCCTGGCCAACTAACTAGAAGAGAGTTGTATTTGTTCTCATTCCAAAGAAAGCGGATCCAACAGAGTGAGGAAATATACAGCAATATTATTAATATCAAATGCAAGCAAGACTCTGCTGAAAATTATACAAAAATGACTAGAATAGCACATCAACAGAGAACTGCCAGTGCGCAGGCTGGGTTTAGTAGAGGCCATTGAACAAGGGTTATTATAGCTAATGCTAGATGGAACTTGGCAGAAAGCAGAGGGTACAAGAGGAATGCCAATCTGTGTTTCATTGATTATACAAAGACATTTGACTGTGTAGATTAAAAAAACTGTGTCTGACTCTGAGAAGAATGGAAATCCCAGAACACTTGGCCGTGCTTATTATGCAAAACCGATACTTGGACCAGGAGGCAGTTGTCAGAACATAGCGAGGAAATACTCCCTGGCTCAAAACTGGGAAGGGTGTGCACCAGGGATGTGTTCTATCACCATATATTTTCAATCTATATGCAGAACAGATCATCCAGGTGGCTGGGCTGAATGAGGAGAAATGTGGCATTAGGACTGAAAAAAGACTAATTTACAACTTGCATTATGCAGATGATACAATCCTGTTTGTTGAAACTAAGGAGGACCTGAAACACTTGCTGCAGAAGGTATAGGATTGCACCTTTCAATATGGATTGAAGCTCAACATCAAGAAAACAGAAATTCTCACCACGGGGTTGATCAGCAGCATCATGATAGTGAAGAGATTGAGATTACTAACAGCTTCAATTTGCTTGACTCCACAAAAAACACTCTTGGTAACAGCAGCCAGGAAATCAAAAGGGAAATTGCATTGGGAAAGTCTGCTGTCAGAAGTCTTTCCAGAATACTAAAGAGCAACAATGTCCATCTGGAGACTAAGGTGAGCCAGATTCAGGCCATAGTCATTACTACTGCTTACTATGTATCAGAGGGATAGAAATGATTAGGGATGATGGAACACGAACTAATGATTCCTTTGAGCTGTGGCACTGGAGAAAAGTATTGAACATGCCATGGACTTCTAGGAGAACAAACAGGTTCATCCTTGAGAGGGTAAAACCATAATGCTCTTTGGAGGCAAGAATTCTGAAGCTTCATCTGACATTCTTTGGGCATGTTGTAACAAGTGACCACACCTTAGAGAGGGACATCATGCTTGGGAGGATGAAGGGACAGCACAAAAGTGGAATACTCTGAATGAGATGGATAGATTTAGTGACTGAGGTAATGGAGGTAGGTGTGTCAGGGTCAATAAGGCTGTCACAAGCAATAAGATGGCATATAACAACAACAACAAACACCATTAATATTATATGCAAGCAAAATACTGCTGTAGATCATTAAAAAATTATTAGAACAGTACATGAAGAATTGTCAAAAGTTCAAGCTGAATTTAGAAGAGGCCACAGCACTAAATAAGAATATATATTTATGCTTTAATGACTATGGAAAGGCATTTGATTGTGTGCACCATAAAAAATTGTGGTGAAAACTTGAGAAGAATAGGAATATGAGAACACTTAATTACGCTCATATAAAACCTATACTCAAACCAAGAGGCTGGTGTAAAAAGAGAGCAAGTGAACACTTGTTGTTGTTGTTGTTATGTGCTGTCAAGTCACTTGCGACTCATAGGGACCCTATGTACAACACCCTAATCTCTGCTCTGTCCTGTGCCAATCACACTGTCTCTGACACACCCATCCCGATTACTCCAGTTACTGAAACAATCTACCTCATAGAGGGCCTTCCCCTCCTGCGCTGTCCCTCCACCCTACCAAGCATGATTTCCCTCTCCAAGGACCGGTCCCTCCTTACAACATGTCCAAAGTATGTCAGACAGTTGTACATAGGGTTTTCAGAGGCCTGCTATTTCAGAAGTGGATGACCAATCCTTCTTCCTAGTCTGTCTTAATCTGAATGTTTAGATTTAGAGAAGTATAAGACAGACCAGCATTTTACAGAAAAAGTGAAAGATATATCCCTTATTGTGTAGTTAACCATTAGTATCAGTGTTGTCCCTGCCTTTGGCACATGTGTCTTTACCCATTTATTTCCCTGCTCCACCATCCACCAGGATACCCATCAACTTCTATTCACTCCCTTCAACATCTATCATGATTTAAATTAGAAAAGGTATGTTCTTTTCAGATTGTATCCTTTGTCCTGACCTATCCAATCTGTAGGCTGAGCACATAACTTGAGAAGTTGGACTCTAAGAAAAATGTGGCATCAGGATTGGAGGAAAACTTACCAATAACCTTCCTTGTGTAGATGTTACAACCTTGCTTGTTGAAAGTGAGGAGGACTTGAAGTGCTTGCTGCAGAAGACCAAAACCTGCAACCTTGAATATGGATTGCATCTCAATGTCAAAAGAACAAAAATTCTTACTAATGGCAACATTAGTGTAAGCAATACACATTGAACTTTTTGAAACAAAATAAGCAAAATTAGTAAAAGTGTGTATCAGGGTTGATTCCTTTCACCTTAAAACTGTAAATGAGGCCATGATTCTTAGCATAAAGGAACTATCCTGTGTAATTTAACTCCTAACTTCTATGACCTTAATGAGTAATATTGAAAGCATAACAATAAAAAAATAATCTGATGTAGGGAAAGTCTCCTGAGGGCTGCAGCCTGCATGGATGCTGTCAAAGCTAACAAGCTTTTTTGTCCAATAGGTAATCTCGACCAAAATCTCTGGAGACTTGAACCACTCAGCTGTTGACTTTATATACATCAGCCCTTGAAGAAAGTCTGTAAACCTTGAACTAATTAGCTGACAGATAGTTTTCACATTAGGTTTAACCCACAGTTCTAGGATTTAATTTTACTTGTATCCACAATCAACATCCATGGAAGTAGCAGCCAAAAAATCAAAGCACTCCAGTAGGTAAATCAACTGCCAAGGATCCTCTTTATAGTGTGACAGAGAAAGGATATTAGTTTAAATCCTAAAGTCTACCTGACCGAAGTTATGGTATTTTCTACTTTTCATATGCATATGAGGGTTGATAAATGCACACAGATGCCCAAGAAAAATAATTTTGCTTTTAATTTAGTAGGGGCAATAATATTGACTATACCATAGACTTCAACAAGAAAAAAATCAATTGTCTTGAAAAAATGCAAGCAAAGCACTCTTTGAAAGAAATAATGAACACTGCATTGAAACAGATGAAGAAGAGAACTACATTAAAGGAATATATTATTAGGGATATTATTGGCATAACAAGAGTCCAGAATAAGAGTTACAAAGTAAAATGGTTGGGGGGGCAGGAGGTGGGCTGAATAACAATGAAAGAACAGGGAGAGGGAGGAAAATGTGCCACAGTAAATGAATGGAAATAAAAGTTCTTTATAAACTTTCATTAAAATCTAAAAATAGCCAACAATAATGATGAGATTTCAACTCACATTCTTTGGGAACGTCATACATAAAATAAATATTTACAAATACAATAACTTTAGACATGTAACTGCTGTCAAAATCTTTTAAGGTCTTAACCAGATTCTGTAAAATTACTTTTAAATGCTTTAATAGGTTCATATTCTGATCTCCAAATAATAAAGCACATATTTCCTTAATAATCTTCAGTCAATATTGAGTATTATCAAACTTTTTATTTATGAGTCTGATAACAAACAGAAGCATTGCACATGTGTCTTATTTTTTTAATAACTGAGATGAATTTTTTATTGTTTTAAAACAATGTGTGTTAACTGCTTACAAATAACACTGATCCATTGATTTCAGTTAGTAAAATCAGAGCCAGGATATAAAAAAAGAAGGACTATTCCATCATGTGTTTCAAATATTTTTAAAATATCTGTGATGTAAATTTGTTGTCACCTCAACCAAAAGTAGTTTAAATCCACCAGAAGCTCTATGTGAGAAATATGAGCAATCTCCTTTCCTGTGATTTAAAACATCTGAAAACCCACTGGAGGGCCAGCTATGCGTCAGTTCTGACTCAACATACATGAACACTAAAAACAAAAAAAAAATTCTTCTTGTGTTTTAAAGAATTTTAGTAATTTATTTCTATCTTTTGTATTTATATCCTTCATATAAATATTTTCCCAATTAAGCTTTATGATATATAATGTCTTATAATTTAATTTATTCCTGGGTTTTTTGTTGTCCTGCTTTTTTCTTCTTTTTTTGTCACCATTTCCCAATAATTTTAATAATGTTGTTATTGTTATGTGCCATTGAGTCACCTGTAACTCAGAGCAACCCTGTGTACAACAGCCCTAAACTCTGCTCTATCCTGTGCCAATATTGTCTCTGGCACACCTATCCCCATTACCCCAGTCGCTGAAATCAATCCATCTCATCTATGTCCCTCTATTATCCCAAGCATGTTGTCCTCTCCAAGGACTGGTCTCACCTTGCAACATGTCCGAAGTTTGTCAGACAAAGCTTCAGAATTCTTGCCTCCAAGAGGAGACTGGTCTCACCATCTCTAGGACAAACCTGTTTGCTTTCTCAGCAGTCCAGGGTATATTGAATATTCTTCTCCAGCACCACTGCTCAAAGGCACCAATTCTCCTATTATCCCTAGTCACTGCCCCACTTACTGATGCATAGAAGTAATTGCAAAGACTATGGACTGGATCAGGTGCACCTTAGTCTCCAGACTGACTATGGACTGGATCAGGTGCACCTTAGTCTCCAGACTGACACTGTTGCTTTTCAGTACTTTGGAGAGGTCTCTGACAACAGATATTCCCAACACAAGAATATCAGTGATAAAATGCTTCCCTGTGTGGATAACTTCCAAATCTTTCCCACTGTGAGGTCACCAGTAAAAGTCCTGTATCAGTTTGAAAACAGGCTATTCCAACTATTTTAAACGGAAAGGAAATTAACACAGGAAACTACCCACCTCTATCTACCTACCATCCAATGATTTTTGACCCATGGTGATCTTACAGAAACAGAGTGGATCTGTTCTACAAACTTAACAAAACTGTAAATCTTTACTGGAGTGGACTACTTCATCTGCCTCAGAGCAACTGGTAGTTTAAAACCACTATTTATTAATTCTATATTGTGTTGTATACAAAATTCCTATATATTGTGTTTCATTCATATACATTGTGTTTCACATTATTCTAGTTCTACTATTTAATTTTTGCCTCTTATTTTATATGTAGTTGAAATTTATGTTAGAATACTAAGTAGGGATTTTAGCATTCCTCCTATCCCTCCCCCCCAAAATGTATCAGTAGTCATTTTTCTAATATTTATTGAGAAAATAATATTTGAACAGTGATTCTGTGGCCGAGGGAGTAGGGAGTTTCTCCACCAACTGAAAGAGGAGCCGTTTTAACCCAGTAGCTGCTCCATGGGAGAAAAATGGGCAATCTCCTCACATACTATTCACAGCATCTGAAAACCTGATGGAGGAAAATCTATGTGTCAATTCTGAATTCACAACAATGAGTGAGATTTCAGTTATATTTAATGTATAGATATGCAGACTCATACATATTTCATGCAGCCTTCAACATGGATTGCATTTCAACATCAAGAAGACAAAAAAAAATCTTAACCACTGGATCAATAAGCAACATCATCATAGAATAAAGATTAAAACATTCAATGATTTCATCAAGCCACAATCAATACTTTGGTACGAGCATCCAAGAGATCAGGAAACATATTACATTGAGAAAGTCCTCTGTCAGGAACCTCTCCAAATTACTGAGGAGCAATAATATCAGTTTAAAGATTAAGGTGCATCTGATAAAGGCTATGTGCTTTTCAATAATTTGCTATGTATCTGAGAGCTGGAGAATGAACAAGGATAACTAAAGAATCAATGTCTTTGAGTTGTAGTCTTACAGAAGAGTACAGACTATCCCACGGACTACAAAATAGATAAACCAAAAAATATTGGCAACAGTATGCAGCCTGAGTGCTTCTTAGAAGCAAGGTAATAAAAACAAGAGAGATTGACACAGTGAGTACAGCAATGGCTCTAGTGTGTCAGAGATGATGAGGATAACAGAGGAGAAGACAGAGTTCAAATGTATTGTTCATAGGGTTACAATGAGTAGTACTCTTCCAGGCAGCATCTAAAAAGAACAACATATTTTATGAGGAGTGAAAAAATAATTTGTATCAAATGTTTCTTTTGTTCTAAAAATTTGGAAATTTTTAAAAAATATCTTAAAATACTGGTGGCCTAGTGGAAAGACGCTGTGCTACAATCTAGAAGGCATAGAATTTGGATCCACCAGCTGCTCCATGGGAGAAGGATGGGTACTCTCCTCCCATGCAGTTAACCGCCTCTGAAAATCTGCCAGAGATCAGCTATGGGCTGATTCCAACTTTTTGGAACACAACAACAACAATCTATTATACTTCTAATAAATTAAATATAGTGCTACTGAAATAGGTTTGGAAATATTTGAATTGAATTTTTGTGTTAATATTAATGGAGATTTATTTTAATAAAATCCTCATGAAACTCATATACTTTAAGAATATCATTCATAAGCGGCATACATATAAATGCACTATACAAATATTTTTTGAGAATTATTTCCAATAGAAAATAATAAAATTCATCCACAGTCTTTTTTATTTGAATGTGAATTTCTTTTAAAATGTTGGCTACTCTGAGGAACTAACATAATAATGAATAACTTACTCTATGCTTTTTAATCATAACTGACTCATAGACGGCGCTCCAGTGGTTTTCAGAGGCTGTAAATCATACAGGAGGAGCTTATCCATATTTTTCTCACCAAGCAACTAGTGGATTTTAATTTTCAGCCTTTATGCTGGTAGCACAACTTCTCACCCACTAAGTCACCAGAGTCACTTAAATAATGAAATTAAATAGAATTCATTGATTTTTATGTGTCTTTAGGATAAAAATAGGCTTTATTTTTCACTCTTTTTAAAGAAGGTGCATTTTTTGCTAATCACATGAAACGTCATGCTTAATTTTATACCAAATGCACCAGCTGCACACATGGATAGGCCTTGAAAGTCAATAATAAAATAGCAGTCCCCTCATTTGATAATGTGGTGGCTCCTGACCTTAACAGAGATCCATCTTTCTCCTTTGGTCTCTTAAAGATCAGTTTAGATAAAGAGCGAACTAGTATCACAACAACAGCAGATGGAGCTCCTATGCTCTAATGACTGTGGAGAAACTTAATGGAGACTCACTGAATCAAGAAACAAATGAGTGGCAATACTGTGGAGAGAAAATATAAAGTAGAAGATCATTTCACTCTCCTGAGAAACTTAAGTAAGGACATAGATTTGGACACATTCCAAATAATGCATTCATCTTAATGATTACTTTGAGATAGTTTTCCAGTGAGAAATAAATGGGAAAATAAGCATTTTTTCCATATTAGGTGGGGAAAAAAACATAAGGAGAGGGGAGAGAGAAAGCATCTGTGCTAGCAGAAGTCAACACATCACTAAAATCAATAAACAAGAAAAAAAGCAACCCACAACAAAACCAAAGCTTAAGAACTTCTAATAAGTCTGCTGATGTTGTTATGAAGCATTGTTAAGTCAGGTATGACTGATAATGACCCTATGAACAAAAGATCTGAACCTTGCCCTATCCAGTACCATCCTCACGAACTCTGATAGGTCCCAGTGCATTGCATCATTAACAGTATAAAAAGCAAAGGCCTGCATGGTGATGGCCATCCCTGACCTCAACTAACTCTACAAAAAGGAACTGTCCCCACCAACAACATCCACAGCACAAAATCAATTCTCATGATGTCATGTCTCTCAGAGATGTCTCTCACATTCCCACATCTCTTTTTACTATCCTACCAATCATACTGTTCTACTTGGTCTAAAATCCATTGCTATAGCTCACAGACCACACAGAACTATATTGTTGTTGCTGTTGTTGTTGCTATGTGCCATCAATTTGCTTGAAACTCATAGCAACCCTATATACAACAGTCCTAAACCCTGCTCTGTCCTGTGCCAATCTCACCATTTCTGACACACCTACACCCATTACCCCAGTCACTGAATCTATCCACTTCATTGAGGGTTTTCCTCTCCTGCGCTGTCCCTCCACCCTTCCAAGCATGATGTCCTTATTTGAGGACTGGTCCCTCCTTGCAACATGTACAAAGTATGTCAGACGAAGCTTTAGAATCCTTGCCTCCAAGGAGCAGCCTGCTTTAACCCTCTCAGAACTATATTAGGGAAATCAAAATGGTATAAATTTAGCTTGGCAGCAAGATACAATCTCTCAGTGAAGCATGCTCACAAGCCTTTCAACCTTCAGCCCCATAGCTTTAGATGAGGTTTATAAAGCTCTTTGATATGCCAGTTATGCCACCACAATCCTCTAACAAACTTTGGCTAAGGTGCCTAGCTATGGTGCTATGGGTTCTACAGGCCCAAGGTCAGTTGCGCCTCATGCCAGGTCTTTAGTTCTCTGGTATAGCTGCTCTCTCATAGGTCTAGGTGGTACAAGAATCTCCAACCCTGAAGTACATGCTACATTCTCTGCCTCCTCTTTGAGGGTGGTAAGATTCTCATATTCTGCTGCCAAAACCATTCAATTTAGGGATAAGGCAAGCCAATCCTCTTATGGAAAGACTATTCACATATTCAACCTCTTCACATATTCCGGCACATCCACAGGACAAAGTCAAAGTCAAAACCCTTACCACCACACTGTGCCAATCCATCTTGTTGAGAGAAAAGGAGGAGTGTTCGATACTTTAGGCCATAAAAGGATATATTCTGTGAGGATGGACTATGGCCATACAAACTATATGGAAAGAAGCATGCACAATTCAGTACTATAAACCAAAACAGATTGAGAGAAAAATGATAAAAATATATAACTTAACGAATAGAGATATGTATTAATTAAAAGAAAGAACTATTGGGAAGGGAAGGACTGGGAATAATACAGATGTAAATGTTTAAAATTTGCTGGGAAATAGGGCGCTTTAAGTGCTCCGCTACTGGAGGAAAAAATAAAATGTGGTCTATACATTTAGAATTGTGTCTTTCTTCCTTGGAAATGTGACTCTAGGTGTGAGAGTATTTTATTAATTTAACTTTAAATTCATAATAATAACTGAAAAATCAAAAACCTGGTACAGATAGAACTGAAATCGTAAAGTCCATTCAGTTCTCTCTTCACTGAGAAAAGGGGTGGGGGAAGTAATATTGTACAGAGGTCTCTATCTGGATACAATAAGCAGGTTTGAGTTATAAATGGTAGAATGAATTCTGAGAAAAGCCTATTTACCTAGAAGTATATGTAGAGTCTAAATTATAAGTAGCAAAACTTGTTCTTAAAAAATAGTCGAATTTTCCATATTTGTAACTCTAGATCTCTCTTAAATATTGAAAATGATTTAATAACTACCTAGAAAGTTAGAACAAACAGTGTATATGGAGAGGGTTTGGATTCATGTTTTCAATCTTTATAAGATCTAAGGAAGGAAATACAAGACAGCATGCTAGACTGTAGCCTTGAATGAGGAGACATCTTCCATTAGACACAGCTGGCAGGCTCTGTCTGTAAGGCTGAGCAGAGGAAGGAGAAATGGACATCAAGTGAAGTGCTTTTGAACATATTTTGGAACTTTAATTTTCTGCATTAATCTACATAAGTAATTGATTTGAAAAGCATCACTGGTGAATGAAGCTGTGTTTGATCTTAAAAGGGGCCAAATTTGGGGCAGATTTACACTCCTGGCAATATATTTCTTTAAAAAGTTGGCAGTAACTGAAGTCAAGTAATAAAAAAAAATAGGCTTTGGGGCAAATTTAATTGAAGAAAAGGTCTGATATATTTCAGAGGATTCAGAAAGCAATATCAAAAAGATATTTTTTTAAAGGCCTTGAGAGTCTGACATGCCCAACTAGACAAACAGGCACAGCAGGAAGTAGCACAAGATGCTCTCTTACAAATGCAAGCCACACATTGGTCATTCCCAGCGCTCTCTCACTTATCAGTGCTGCAGTAAGCACTCCTTGTCCTTTTCCAACAATAACCAAACAGAACACTGATTCAGTTACCTGTGAATATCTTTGTTTCCAAAGTCTTGACTTATATTTATTGATGAATAAGAAAGTATGAAATTGTTCTCCTGTCTGTAAGGATGAACACCAATTTCATAAAAATTAAGTTCATACTGCAGCTAAGTTACTATAAGGGAGTTCTGGTGGCCTAGAGAATAAGAAGTTGCACTGCCAACCCAACCCAATAGCAGATGGCATGAATCCGCAAGCGGCTCTGTGGTAGAAAGATGGACAATTTCCTTCCATCCCAGAGGTGATTTATAACCTCTGAAAACCCACTGGAGGTTCTTCTGTGAGTCATTTCCACCTAGACAGCAATCCAAGAGACGTGTTTGTATCCTTTTTCTGCATATGTAATAGCCTTCCTTATCAACACTAAATCATGGTGAAATCTTTCTACATAGACTTAAATCAGTAACTAAACTCAATATATCCTAAAACTCCCATTAAAACCACTTATTGTGGACTCTATTCCAACTCAAGGCAACCGAAAAAGTTGTCCCCCATATAGTTCTCAGTGGCAGATTTTTCAGCAGCAAATTGTAAATTCTTTCTTCTTCTGACATGCCTTCTGGGTCGATTCAAACATCCATACATCTGGTTAGAAGGTGAGTGTGTTAACTACTCCCATCACCCAGAGATTCTTCCAAAATGAAACTTTACGGTATTAGACTTCTCAGCATAAAAGACCATGAGCAAGTATTCAGGTATTTTGATAGTAACAAAGCAATATGACCACTATTTGCCTGATAAACAACCTGACTATAGTAAGTTTTCTAGTTAGAGGTGTTAAACATTAGGGTGAAAAAGCCTATATCTTGCACTCCATGTAACCTGTGTAATAGGTAGAAAGACACAGCCTTAACAACGATGCATGTTTTTCTCAGATTTTTAGCAAAGATCCCTTAGAAACATGTTGACACATATTAATGACTTAGAGATCTGACCGTCAAAATAAAATCACATCTATTCTAAACATCTTATAAAGGTCAAAAGTAGATAAATATTCTCTCGAGCCCTTGATTCCAAGATGACAAAGCAAAGCAAAAACAATGGCCATGCCAAAAAGGGCCATGTCCACGTGCAGCCTGTTTACTGCACAAACTGAGCCTGGCAATGTCCAAAGACAAGGCAATCAAAAAGTTTGTAACTTGAAAGATAGTAGAGGCAGCTGCCATCAGGGACATTTTTGAAGAGAGTGTCTTTGATGCATATGTGCTTTCAAAGCTCTGTGTAAAACTGTACTATTGTGTGAGTTGTGCCATTCACAGCAAGGTGGGGAGGAACCGTTCTTGTAAAGCCCAGAACAGAGAACCTGGATTTTGACCTGCAGGAGCTGTCCCAATACCTACCACCAAAGCCCATGTAAGGATCTGTTTCCTTAAAGACTGAAGAAAAACTCCTCTGAAAATAAAATGGAAATGATACTTTAAAAAAAAAGTAGATGCATAATGTTTCTTGCTTTACTACCAAGTAAGAAAAATGTACATAGTGATGGTTGATGTTATGGGTCAATGAGAGTAGGTTATAAATTCCACTGTTGTATGGTGGTTTTCCATTTGTAATATAATGTTATGGTTATTCTTTTTGTAGTATTATGCAATTTTATGTGTTTCAAAACCTTATCTGTATATACTAATAGAGTAGAGTTAGTGTGGAGTATATCTTGAGTGATAGGTTTACAATAGATTATGACTCTAATTGTATACTTAATCAAACGACACCTTTCTATATTGTAAGGGAAGTTTCCTTAAGGACGTTAATGGCATCCAAGATGAACAGATGGACACTCTAGAAGTCAGTCAGCCAGCTAGCTAGATAGAGACTTATTGTAGAAAAACCTTCCCTTCTCTGCAACCTACAACAATCTCTGGTTCTTGGGTCATGAGCTAGCAGCTTGCTCTGGACCTCATCAGTTTTCACATTTTTGAGCCTCCTATCTGCCATCTGACTTGTCAGTTTTGAGATTCACAAGAAGGTCAAATTTCCAACCATATGGCTGAGTAGACACCTCCAGACTCATGACTGAACCAAAGGAAATATTTTCCCAAACATCACCTTTGTAATTTCCTTGAGAGAAATCAATCATTTTCTCAAACTCTTTCTCTCTCCTCCAATTCTCTGTGTCTGTCTTCTTCAGTCTCTCTCAAATATACACAGACATACACATACTCAAACATACATATTTGAATATTTGATTGTTTTCTTTTCTCCTAGAGACTCAATGTAAGACAAGTTGACTTCTTCAGAATTAAATTATCAAACATAAAGCACTAAGAACTGGATAAATCGTTCTTAATTCTCTCAAACTGCATTCTCACAATTTCATAATAAAAAATATTATAGTATTCAACAAAGTCAGCAAATTAATTTGAAAATGGAGGCTAGTTAAATAAAAGTCTGTCTCACAAAGGTCATAGAGTAAAACCATGATCAGGTCATTTCATAAGAATTCTACAGTTATGTACTGCCGTTTACCAATGCAAGTAAATTACTGTTTCAAACAGACAAGAGACATCAAGAGGAGGAGTGGTGCTAGAGAAAGTTGTAAAAGCAGGCCTTTCACCAGCACACTCACTTGATGGGGAGATCATTTCACTTGTTGATTATGAAAGATTCCACTGTAAACCCATACATAGTGTTATGGCTGGTCCAACAAATCACAGTTTCACATCAGATCATGCTATTTCACCGATGACAAATGTACATTAAATACAGCTCAAATTTAGGGATCTCAGTCTTAAATAAGCTATCACTGTGTGCTTTTAGGAAAGGGACAATTATCACTCAGCAGATAAAAATAACCACATTTTTACAATAAAATATGTTAAATATTTATAATTTTATTGTTATATTATGAAAACTGTAAAAACTTATAGGTGTCGCTTTGATAAATGATGTTAACTAGTTTCCTAGTAGTTGTTTCTTTTCCTGTAAAATGGTCTATATATCTCTTATGCGTGATACCTAGAAATTGGAAATGGTGATTCCTTTAAATTAAAGCAGTTTGGCAAAAAAAGTATGAAAGAAACAGATGGCAAATATTTTCAAATATGGATCAATCTTGAGATTATTCCACAAAACACCTGATTAATTACTAGGAGTTTAGGTTTTTTCCCATATTCCTCCATGTTTTAAATTTAAAAAAAATATCAAAATAAATATTTTAATATGATCAAATAAAAAATGTAATATTCCTAAAATATGAAAACTATAAGAGCAATTTTACCAAAGATCAAATATAGCAAACAGATGACCATGAATAGTTCATACTCTCATAATTACCTCCTCTGTTATGTATTTTGTGAATTATATATGTAATTAATGTAAATATGTTTCTATATTTTGTAAGGTCAGCTTCAGATTAAACATAGAATAGTTTTAAATTTTTTAAGATATAAAACAATTTGTTTTTAATCCACTCTTCCTCCAGAAAGAAAGAACAGCTTTCCTACTGGGTCTTTTTCCTAGTTTTTTAAATCTCATCGCCATTGAGTCTGTTTTGCCTCAGAGCTGACCTTCCTGTGGTTTTCCAAGGCTGTAAGAGGTTGTCCAAGGCTGTAAATATCAGGAGAGATTTCCCATCTTCCTCCCATCGAATCATTCACTGGTGGATTCAACCCTTCAGAAAAGCATCGCCTTCATGTTAACAGTGCAACTCTCTATACAACATCATACAAAATTTTTGACACTGTAGAATATCATCTATTCCTGTTCTATTATTCAGTGTTATAGGTCAAATAGTAGTTCTTTTAATATTCGGTCAAACACCACACACTGAAACAGGACAAAGAACTGCAGATGCCTTCCTACTCTGCCAATTTAAAATGGTCGAGAGCTATTTTGCTTTATTGTTGTTGTTATGTCCCATTGAGTCAACTATGACTCATAGCAACCCTATGCACAATTATTTCTGAACTCTGCTCTACCCTAAGCCAGTCTTAGGATCTCTTACAACTTGCCACTATTGCCACAATCAAAGTGTCAGTCAATCTCATCTAGTGTCTTTTCCTCCTGCACTGACCCTCACTCCTTCCTAGCATGATGTCCTATGCCAAGGACTGGCAACATACCCAGAGTTTGTGAGACAGAGCTTCAAAATCCTTGTCAAAGGAACAAACTGGTCTCATCCTCTCTAGGACTGATCTTTCTATTCTCTTGTCAGTACATGGTTTTTCAATACTCTTCTCCAACATCACAACACAAAGGTATAAATTCTTCTTCTTTCCTCTTTGGTCATTGTCCAGTTCTCTGACGCATATAGCAAGTAATTGCAAGGATCATTGCCTGGATCAGGCACACCTTAGTCTCTAGACTGACATCAATGCTCTTTTGCACTCTAGAGAGATCCCTGACAGTAGGTTTTACTAATGTAATTTATCTTTTGATTTTTTGACTGTAGTTGCTAATAGTATAAATTGTCTGCAATTTTCCTATATGCAAAGAATGAATATAAAACCAAATCTACTTTGATCAATTAAATTTTGACTCACAGCAACCCTTCTTCATGTTTCCAAGGCTGTAAATTTTAAATGCAGGCTGCATTATCTTTCTCTCACAGAAAACTCCAAGGTTCAAATCACTGACGTTTTCTTTTTTCTTAAATTACTGTTAAGTCAGCAGCCTGACATATCAAGTATGCTTACACAAAAAGAATTTTTAAAAACTCAAAAAACAAAACACAAACACAAACAAAACATCAATACAACTCAGTGTCATTGAGTCAGAATTGACTCAGAGTCAATTATGTGAGTTTTCAGAGGCTGTAAATCACACAAGAGAAGTTTGCTCATCTTCCCCACAGAGTCACTGTTGTTATTGTCATGTGCCGTCGAGTCACTTGCGACTCATAGTGACCCTCTGTACAACATCCCTAAAACCTGCTCTATCCTGTGCCAATTGCACTGCCTCTGACACACCCATCCCGATTACCCCAGTCACTGAATCAATCCACCTCATAGAGGCCCTTCCCCTTCTGCGCTCTCCATCCACCCTCCCAAGCATGATGTCCGTCTCCAAGGACTGAGCTCTGCTTACATGACCAAAGTATGTCAGATGAAGCCTCAGAATCCATGCCTCCAAGGAGCCGCCCAGTTTAACCCTCTCCAGGATGAACCTGTTTGTTTTCTTAGCACTCAATACTCTTCTCTAACACCACAACTCAATAGTACACTGAAATAAGCAGACAGGTTCTGCCTTTGAGTCAGCAGTAAAAACCAGGCCACCAGAGCTACCTATATACAAACAGTAAGGAAATATATTTCTGATAAATGTTATCAGGCTATATCACATTTGAGTAGCTATATAATTTCCAGAAATAATTTTATGCTAGATTATACTAGTGAGATTATAATTGTTTAATTAGTCATGTTCTTAGAAAAATGATACAATTCTCTATTAAATTATCACCAGATATAATTGCTATGCAAAAATAGTCTATGTTGTCAAACTTAATATTCAAAAGAACACTACTTTGTAGTAAATCTAATTGAATTTAATGTTAATAGTCACATATACTCCTCACTGTATGGATGTACCTTTCTTAGAACAGAGTAAATTAACTCTAAAACAACATAAAATAAAACTTTTCATGCAACACAAGGAACCTCATATGAAAGCTAAGTTTATTTATTAGTAGGCTAAAACAATTTTACATCAGTTTTGAAGAATTTTAAGCATAAAAATCCTAGTTAATGATATTTTCTAAGATTTATCATATTAGAAGACAATTAGTAAACAATAACATGATTCTGGAGTACAGATTGTTAAGATAACCACATGGAGTTTGCTTCAGTTATACTCTTCATAAAGCAAATTATCACTTTAAATCTTTTGAGTTTCCATTTGTAACTTCTTTCATTTGTTTAAAGGGGGAAAGAATCTTTTTTCACACTGTAACTTACAGCTATACATATAGAGGAATTCTGGTGGTCTAGTGGCAAGAAGCTGTGGTGCAATTCTGAAGGCACTTGGTTTGAGACCACCAGCTGCTCCACAGGATAAAGATGGGCAATCTCCTCCTGTAAAACTACCTGCCTCTGAAAACCCACCTGAGGTCGCCTATGGGTCGGTTCCGACTTGACAGTTCAAACACACAAACACAAGTATAAAAGCATAGTAGCAAATGTCAGAACTTATAATTAATTTTCTATGCTATAAATCTCATATGCTAACAGTATATATGTCTACTAAAAAAGAATATCGAGTGTTTGTCTATAGTTATGTACTAGATGTTTATTCATAATACTTATTTTATAAAAATCAACAAATAAAATATAAAGGCTTATTTATTATAGTTTTGTTATTAACTCTATGAGAACAAAGTTTATATGCAGTACCTTTGGATATTGTTTGACAGGGATCAATACCCTTTCTGAGAGTTTTATGTTTTTGTTGCTGATGACGTCAAGATATTTCTTCTCTTCATCTTCCTTTTTTCCATCAGAACCTTGGAATTTTTCAATTTCTAAGAAGTCACAAGAAAAAGAAAACACACAAAAACTATAAGTGGAATAAAAAAGCAAACAAACACAAATTATTTTTCTTAATAAATACTGCTTTCAAGTCTATTAAGATTCAACTGACACTCCACTGATTTCCAAGACCTTAATCTTTACAGGTGGAGAATTTTCATCCTCAATTTTTCAGTGAGCAGTCTTACATATTGCAAACCCTACTACCTATTATGCTTACTATTAATGATTATGTTTTAATTAAGGTTTTTAAAAAGCTTAATGAACTTAAACAGCATCCTACTAACAGTTATGTGAATGTTGCTCTTTATCTAAGATTACTTGTGTCAATTAGAATCACAGTAAGTTTGAGCTTGAGTTTGTCTTCTGTGAAACAAAAGATAGAAGCAATTGTTGCCATCTTCCATTAATAAGAATCAGTAATATGCTGTGTGACTATTTAAATTATCCATAAAGAATAAATAGAAAAAATAATAGGAAAAAAGTTTTATTTTTACCAGAATTGTAAGAAAATGAGAATAATAGCACTCATTCTACTATCTAAAACACAGTAATAAATAAAAATATAATGACATTTTACGGGTTAACCAAATTTAAAGGCAATGAAAGAGGAGTCAGAAAAAAAATTCATATTCAAGATTTTGTAAAAATGTTCTCATTCATAATTGTTGTTGTTGTTGACTGCCATCAAGTCAAGCATGACTCATAGAAACACTATTGTTTCTCCAAGTTCATAGAGTTTCCAGAGGCATGTGATTTAGGAAGTGGATGCCACTCCTGCTTCCAAACTTGAATAAATCTGGGAGCTCCACCAAACACTGTCCATAATAGGTAGCCATTATGGTGTTTGGCACTCCTATAATTGGTCCATTATGGCATTATAACATGTGAGATCCAAATAACACAAGATTCAGTATCACAGCAAACCCAGATTATGTCATCAAAGCAAATTGACCAGAGGGCTGTATGACTTAGAACAACATTCCTCCAAAATAAAGCAACAAATGATTAAAATATAATCCCTTAGCCCCCCCCCTGAAGTTTTATTGACTCTAAACAAGAGGCTTAAATAAAAACAACCAAGAAAACTACACAAATCCTCAAACAAAACAAGAGCACCATCTTACAAAGTCTAGCCACTTCACCCAACTCAAAAATGGAGACTAGGGCCTGGCATTATATGTTGTTGTGAAGCGCCATCTACTGCCAACCCTATAAACAAAAAAAAAATTATTGTCCTTCCTCTGAGATCATATAATCTCCACAGGAATGTTTAAGAAGTGGATGTTACCCCTGCTTCCAAGGCTGTCTTAATCAGTGATTAAGATATTGTCAAACATGTGTAACCATTATGGCATTAGGTACACCATTTGGTAACATAGCAATCCAAAGTTACTTGAATACAGAGAAAGGACAGAGCAATGCTTTTAGGAGAATGTACATTTCAAAGACAATTAAAACCAGGCCCTTGGGCCAGAGGGCCCCGGGCCCAAATTAATTTTCAAAAACCCCAGACCTGCAAGCTGGGCTGCCAATGGCTTCAACAAGAGGCTTCCAGCCAACCAAAAACTCCAGAGCCAGTCTCAAGCCAAAGTAGATGAAAAAAACAAACTCACACCTCCAAGGCCACATGAGTTTCCAAAGAACCCAAAAGAATGTTCAAAGACTTAGGCCTGCATGCTGGACTCTCACTGGCTCCAACAAGAGGCTTCCAGCCAAACAAATGCTCCAGACCTAGTCCGAAGCCAACATAGAGAATAAAAGCAAACTCGCCCCTCCAGGGCCACATGAGCTTCCAAGGACAATCATTCATAATTATAAACATGAAATTATCCATGTAAATGGTCAAATGGAACTACTACTTTTGTCCTATGAGGATACTCTTTAAATACTTTTCATATTTATTCATACAATAATTTATATTTTTATAACTTATTCAACAAATATTTTTTAACACTTGGAGTTTGTTAACTCTTCTTCTGTCAGCATTGTTATGAACAGTCAGGGTTTTATTCAGTTGTGCATGGGATCACTCCAAGTCAGAGAGCTGTCTGCGTGGCACCTAACGACAATTTGAAGACACAGGATTTAAAACAGAAAAAATCTCCAGTTTTGTGGCATCTCTATTAAATGGGAAAAATGGAAAATTAGAAAAAATAAATATGTATAAACATATGCAAAACTCTCTTCCATTGTCATGGAGTCAGAATCAACTCATGGCTAACCTTGCATTGGGTTTCTGAAGCAGTAAATTATAAGGGGAGAGACAGCATCTTTCTTCCCAGAAGTTAGTATTGGATGCAGTCTTTTAGAGGTGTGACCTTTGGATTAACAGCACAGTTATATCCTGTGTCATCAGACTATGCTGCTATGTTCTGATTATGCAATAACATCTAGATATTTTTATTCATAGGTAGATAATATGACCAATAAAGCTATTAAGAATATAAAAGAAAATGGAGTCATGGGATGAGGCTATTACTTTACATTTAAAGCATGCTTCTTGAGCAAGAAACTTGGGTGATGAGAAAAGCACACCATAATAAGATTTAGAATTTAACAGCCAGAAAAAGGAAGTGTTTGACATCTTCTCAGAACAGTGAGAAGCAAAAAGTCTGCATGACTAGAGAATAAGTGAATGTGGGAAAATAGCTGGGTATGTAGTTATAGTAGATTTTATGTGAAAATTTGCAAGCTCTAGAAAGTTTTGTACTTTTTTCCTGTGAGTGTAGTGAGAAGTTGGAAGGTTCTTAGTGAAAGAAAGAAGAAGTTACATTTGTTCTGAAATGGTACAGATAACACTGGCAATACTTTGAATATCTGATCCCAAAAGAGGGCAAATAAACAAGAAAACCAACTTAAATTTGTCTCGATGATAAGTGATTTGATTTATACTAACATAGTAGAAACAGAAATGGTGTGAAAATTATGTATAATTATAGTAACTGTAGAATTTACTATATGAAAACTGTGCATTGGAAAATAATTGAAAACTTAATTTTACAAATTTCCTTTCAGGTCTACTGGACAGCTATTATTATAAAAAATAATCTGTAAATATTTTCTTTCTCCTTTCCCTTGCCCAAATTTACTGATATAAAATCCTACAAAGACATGAATGTAATAGAGGGTGTTTGTGTCTATTATAGAAAGAGCAAAAGCATTTCTCATATTTTTGTTTTCAATTGGTTTGCATACAATAATTTATTTTTATTGTGTTTCAGTCACGTACATTGTTGTTTTTGGGGTTTTTTCTTCGTTTGCCCTTCCCTCCTCCTCTCAAACTCTGTGACCCTGTGATTTACCCCTTTCCCCACTTGTCAGCTTCCCTGCCCCATCTCATCCCTCTTTGATATCCATATACATCTTACTGGTTATCTTTTTGTCTTTACAATAATGGCTCGGGTGGCCTAGTGGCAAGACTGTGCTGCAATGCCAAAGGTATGCAGTTAGAGGCCACCAACTTCTCCATGGAAGAAGGATTGGAAATCTCCTCTTCTGTGATTAACTGCCTCTGAAAACCCACCTGAGGGTCAGCTGTGGGTTGGTTCAGAATCTGGTACACAACAACAATCTTAAAAAGAATTTGTTTATATGCACCTCAGTTCACTCAGCATAATGTTCTCTAGTCTTTCCCATGTTATATAGAATTATGGTGATGTCTACATGACGTCTTGTTGCTGTTGTTCACTGCTACAAGCTAGACCCTCAATTCATGATAACCCAAGCACAATGGAATGAATGCTGTTGGGACAGCACCATCTCTATACAACTACTGTGGTCCACAGAGTTTTCATTAGGTGATTATTTTTTTTTTTGGAAGTAGATCATCAGGACATTCTTACTAGTCTATTCTGGTCTGGAAGCATCTCTGAAACCTGCTTACTGTTGTTGCTTCCACTGACATTTGGTAGTAACCGCCGATGAGGAAAACTGCTCATTCACATCAAATAAAATGACATTTTGGTATAATTACTTTTAAATGCCCAATGAAGAATAAATACTCTTGAGTTGTCATGCTGGAGAAGAGGGCTTAGCATACCATGAACCACCAAGAAAGCAAACAGGTCTGTCTTGGAGAGGATGAAACCAAGTTTCTCCATGGAGGGAAGGATTTTGAAGCTCCGCTTCACATATTTTGTGCATTTGACCAGGAAAGACTGATCCTTGGAAATGAAGATCATGCTCATAAGGGTGGAGGAACTCAGGAGGAGAGGACCCTGAATGAGATGGATTGACACTGTGACTGAGAAAATAAGTGCTTATGTGTCCAAGACAGTGAGATTTGCTCAGGATAGGACAGAGTTCGGAGCTATTCTGTATAGGGTTGCTATGAGTCATAGGTGACTTGATGAGACAGAACAATAAAAACAACGTATCTACGCATGCGTGTTGGAATCAGTGAGACTGGCTCAGGATAGGGCAGGATTCAGAGCTGTTGTACTTGGGGTCATTCTGAGTTGCAGGCGATTCAGCAGAACATAATAACAACAACTAGTAAAGGTAGGGAGAATGTGTTCTTAAGTGTCCTTAAGCTAACCACAATTCATAGCAATTCTATGAACAACATAGCAACACACTGGACACCATATCAATAGTGATCCTATGACTAACATATCAAAACCTATGAACGACATATTAAAACTGCCCCATCTTCACAATATCCATCATAATTAAACTTCCTGTTCTGTGTTTAATCATCTATTTCACAGTTTTTCTCTCACTGGCCCCAACATATCTTGCTCTACGAAATGGTACCATCTGACAAAATGCTCAAAGTACGGGCAAGGAAGTTTTCACTATCCTTGCCATTAGGAAACATTCTGGTTGTAGTCACTCAAGACAGATTTATATTTTGGCAGTCCAGAAAATACTCAATACTCTTTACCAACACCACAATGCAAAGGTAACTAATTCTTCATCAGTCTTTCTTATTCATCATCCAATTTTCAAATGAATAGGAAGTAATTGAAAATATCATGGTTGTGCTCTAGTGCACCTGTATCTTTAAAGTGACATTTTTATTTTAGCACTTTAAAGAGGTACTTGACAGTAGATCTTCCCATATCAACTTTTTAATGTTTCTTGAACATAAATGTTGATAGTGAATACAAATGAAATGAAATCCTTGTCAATTTCACTCTTTTCTCTATCAAGATGCTGCCTACTGGTTCCATTATGAGAGATTTTTATTTTCTTAATGTCAAAGTATAGTTCATATTGAAGGCTTTAACCTTTGAACTTCTTCAGGAATTGCTTAAAATATTGTTCCTTTCTGTAAACAGAGTTCTATCAGAGACATAACATAGGTTGTTGATAAGTCTTCCTCCAATTCTGATACCACATTTTTCTTCATATAGTTCAGCTCCTCAAATGATTTGCTCATTGTCCATAGTGAATACACATAGAGAAAGAGTGAAACTCTGATTATATCTTCCCAAATTTTATATCATATATTATTCCCTTGTGTTCAAATAACTTCTTCTTTGCCTGTAGATAGGGCTTAACACTTTAAAAAGCTGTGTAAAATTCTTTTTCTCTAGCATCTTTCCAAATATAATTTTACACAGCTTTTTAAAAAAAATCCTGATAACATTTTAGCTCATTATTTATTTGATCTGTGTGAAATTTGGAGCAATTTTTAAAAGTAGTAATACATCACTTACTCTGACTGCGCCTGAATGAAAGCTACACTGTGCAATTTTCACCAAGCTATTTACAAGAATTTTATCAGCCAAAATTCCTCTTAAAAGTATATAAAAAGAACCTGAACTTTTAGAAATAAGTTATACATAATATTTTAATAATTTGTACTGAGCATAACGGATTCTCACTTTCTTACTACAAATTACTAACAAGTAGCTTGAACTTGCTGAATAGCACTAGTTAGGCATTTCAATCCTTGTATAATTATTACATACAGTGTGCTGGCAACTGTGAAGGAAGAATATGTGGTACATTCTCTGATACTGACAATGAATCCTGCCATCATTGCCCTTTGGGTACATGCGTCTACCTCATATGTACTTCCTAGCTCAGAGGCTATATAGGGCAAATAGAAAAAGTCACTATATTCTCAATATATTGATGCCCCCCCCCCTTGTTACTGTCTCATAAAATAAAAAGAAATTTGCTTTAAATTGTTTGCTTTCTTCTGGCTGCCTCATGGTAAGGAGATAAACTGCAATACTGAAGGTATGCAATTCAAATCTACCAGGTGCTTCGGGGAAGAAAGATGGGCAATCCCTACAGACACAATTAATCCTTAATGGTAAAATTACCTCTAAAATAGGATTCTCAACAAGATGATCAAAGAAAAAAACCTTGTGTAATTGGGCCAAGAACACATAGAATTGTAATCTATTAGTAATGATGTTGTGGTTGTTATGTGCCGTCGAGTTGTTTGAGACTCAAAGCAACCATAAGTACAACAGTCCTAAGCTCTGTTCTGTCCTGTGCCAATCTCACTGTCTCTGACACACCCACCCTGATTACCCCATCACTGAATCAATCTACCTCATTGATGGTCTTCCCCTCCTGAGCTGTCCCTCCACCCTCCCAAGCATGATGTCCCTCTCCAAGAACTGGTCCCTCCTTGCAAAATTTCCAAAGTATGTCAGACCAAGCCTCAGAATCCTTGCCTCCAAGGAGCAGTCCAGTTTAACCCTCTCCAGGGTGAACCTCTTTGTTTTCTAATCAGCCCATGGTACATTCAATACTCTTCTCCAGCACCGCAGCTCAAAGGCATCAATTCTCCTTCTATCCTCCCTAGTCATTGTCCAACTCTCTGATGCATAACAACTGACTGCAAAAACTATGGCCTGTGTCAGGTGCACCTTAGTCTCCAGAGTAAAACCATTGCTCTTCAGTATTTTGGAGAGGTCCCTAATAGCAGAATTTCTCATTGCAATATGTCTTTTCATTTCCTGGCTGCTGGTGACAAGAGTATTGATTCTGGAGCCAAGGAAACTAAAGTTGTGAACAATCTTAATCTCTTCACCATCCATTCTGATGCTGCCAATTGGTCCAGTGGTGAAAATCTTTGTGTTCTTGATATTGAACCTCAATCTATATTGAAAGCTGCAGTCCTCCACCCTCTGCAGCAAGTGCTTCAGGTCCTCCTCATTGACGTATTTCAACTAACAGATTTTGCCCTGGATGTGCTTACCAAGCTGTGTCAAGAAATCTGGAGAGCAACCACTTGACCAACTGACTAGAAGAGATCTTTATCTGTTCCCATTCCAAAGAAGGGTGACCCAAAAGAGTGTGGAAACTATAGAATAATATCATTAATTTCATATGCAAGCAAGAGTCTACTGAAAATTATACAAAAACGACTGGAACAACACATCAGCAGAGAACTGCCAGAAGTCCACGCTGGGTTTAGAAGGGGTTGTGGTACTAGGGATATTGCATCTAATGCTAGATGGATCTTAGTTGAAAGTAGAGGAATACCTATCTGTGTTTCATTGATTATGCAAAGGCATTTGACTGTGTGGATCATAACAAATTGTGGCTGACTCTGAGAAGAATGGGAATCCCAGAACACTTGATTGTGCTAATGTGAAACCTATACTTGGACTAGGAGACAGTCATCAGAACAGAGCAAAGAAACACTGCATGGCTCAAAATTGGGAAGGGTATATTCCAGGGATGTGTCCTATCTCCATACCTTTTCAACCTATATGCAGAACAGATTATCCGGGAGGCTGGGCTCTATGAGGAGAAATGTGGGATCAAGATTGGTGGAAGATCTACCAAGAATCTGCGTTATGCAGATGACAAAACCCTGTGTAGCATTGATAGACAGTGAAAAATCTATAATGTTGGAAGAAATAAAACAAAATAAGCAAGACAAAAAATATCTTTTTAAAGGATAAAAGCATGCCTGAGCAGGAAGAGGGTTGATTGATGTCTTCTAGAAAAGCCCTAATAAACAGCAAAGTTAGGAAACTATACTAGTCAAATACTTTATTTTTACAGAACTTTCTACACTCAATATTAAGATAAGACACAGATTGTATCTCATAAAAATATTTTAAGGAAAATTTTAAAAAAATAATTAAACTATACAGACAGATAATGAAGACAGACAGAAATAAAAGACCATTAAAAGTGTAAATATTAAAATATATAATTAAAAAATGCCTAGAATGTAAAAGACTACAGAAACTATAAAGAAATAGCATTCATCAGGAATAGGAATAAAAGGTAAAAAGAAAACACTAAAGAATTTTTAAAGAATTATTTTATTTGAAGAATAGAACAGGAAAAATACAATTAAATCATCGAGAATAGTATAGAATATAATAATAATAAATGACAAAAATAATAACTAATAACGGGGGGAATAAACAAGATTTACAATACAGTTAAAAAGAAAATATAAAAGAATCTGAGAAAAAATGACAAATATTGAAGATAGGTCAGAAATACTGAATACATATATAAGTGAAGTTTTAAAACACTGGAAAAATAAAACAATACTAAAAAGTAAAATTCAAATAGATGTATATTTACGAAATTAATAAATAACGCAGTTACTCAATATGGGTAACGAGTGAGATGTGATTATCTCAGGTCTGAGACATACAGAGGTGGAGGAAGAAGGAAAGGTGACTTAGAGAGTTGTGGACAATAAAAAAAGTAATCACATATATGAGCCAATTGATAGTATCATGATAGAGGGTGAAAAGATTAAGATTGTTAACAGCTTCAGTTTGCTTGGCTCCACAATCAACACTCTTGGTATCAGCAGCCAGGATGTTCAAAAATCAATTGCACTGCAAAAGTCTGCTATCGGAGACCTCTCCAAAGTACTGAAGAGCAGTGATGTCAGTCTGGAGACTAAGGTGTGTCTAATTCAGGCCATGTTTTTTTTTCAGTTACTTGTTATGTGTCAGAAAGGTGGACAATGACAATGGAAGATAGAAGGAGAATTGATGCTTTTGAGCTGTGGTGTTGGAGAAGAGTATTGAATATACCATGGACTGCTAGGAGAACAAACAGGTTTGTTCTGAAGAGGGTAATACCAGCTTTCTCCTTGAAAGGAAGGATTCTGAAGCTTCTTCTGACATACTTTGGACATGTTGCAAGAGGGATCAGTCCTTGGAAAGGGACATCACACTTCGGGGAGATGGACATGTATGTACGTATTTATGTATACATATATACTAATCTTAACACCAGCAGTCAGAAAATCAAAAGATGAACTGCATTTGGAAAATCTGCTGTCATGGACCTTTCCAGTGTGCTGAAGAGCAACAACATCAATCTAGATACAAAATTATGCCTTATCCAGGTCATGCTCTTCTCAATTATTTGTTATGCTTCAAGAGAGTTGGACAACGACAAAGGATGAGTGAAGAATAGATGCCTTTGAGTTGTGGTGCTGGACAAGATGCTTGAACATACCATGGACTGCCAAGAAAATAAATCGGTTTGTCTTGGAGAGGGTGAGCCAAGTCTCTTCTTGGGGGATAGGATTTTGAAGCTCTGCCTTACTTATTTTGGGCACATGGCCAGGAGAGATCAGTTCTTGGAGAAGGACATCATTCTCAGAAGGGTAAATGGACAGTGCAGGAGAGAAAGACCCCAGATGAGACGGATTGATACAGTAGCTGGGGTAATGGCGGCTAGTGTGTCGGAATTAGAGAGAGTGGCGCAGGACAGGGAAGGGTTCAGAGCTGCTGTACACAGGGTGGCTATGCATCACAGGTGACTCAACAGCACATAACAACAACAACAACACATTATGACAGGTTTGGAAGCAGGAGTGGCATCCACGTCCTAAACAACATGCCTTCGGACGCTCTATGAACTTTGATATATGTTGATAGATGTACGGGGACTTCAGGCCTTTTGTTCACAGTCACTATGAGTCATGCTCAACTAGAAGCAATCAAAAACAACAGCAATATATACTATTTGTTTTTAATTATACAAACATATGTGTATGAATCAAAAGAAAATATAGCTAACATTGAGAAAAATGAGAACGCTAGAATACTTTATTGTGCTTATGTAAAATCTATACACAAACCAAAATGCAGACATCTTCACAGAACAAGGAAGCACTGCATGGCTTAACACCAAGGAAAGTCCATGTCCGCCTGTGCCAGGACCTACCCAAAGCACCAATATTACAGGAGAGTATAGAGGAAATGAGTGCACAGAAGCAGCCTGTGGTCTGAGTCACCTTACCAGGGTTGGCTGGAGGAGGAAAAAGGAGGTGATGATGTGGCGAGGAGGAATATCTAGACAGTATACCAGCAGGGCCAAAGGAGAGTAAGACCAACAATGAATTGACAGCTGTGTAATGGGGAAGGTCTTTTATCTATTCTTTTGGACAAAATGTTTGTCTTTCAGATATTGTTCTAAAGCTGAGCATCCAAACTAAGACAGGCTAGGGAGGAGGATTGGCCATTTTTTCTCAAAGAACAGGACGTTAAAAACCCTATGTACAATAGAGCACACACAAATTAGGCTAGCAGATATGGAGCCAGGGACTGAGCCTTTATAAAGGAGGAGGTACAGCTGCAAACAGACACTAGTGACTATAACATGGAATGTAAGAAGTATAACTGAAGGAATCCTGGACATTGTTGAAGAAGAAATGAACAGTATAAATACACAATTGGCATTGGCAGAATGCAATGGAGTGCCACGAGACATTTTGAAGCAGGCAATCATATAATCTACTACATGGGAAACGAAAAGGTGAGAAAAAGCAGGGCTGCATTCATAGTTAAAAAGACAATTACTAGATCTATCTTGAAGTACAATGTTGGGAGCAACCAGTTAATATCCATTACCATGTAAGGAAGACCTGTTATTCAAATATTCAACTATTTACTATATTTCAAATATTCAGACCAACAGCCAGAACCAAAGAGGGGCAAACAGATGATTTCTACCAACTTTTGCAGTCAGAAATCAAACATGCAACCAAGATGTATTAATAATAGTGAGTAACCAGAATGCAAAAGCTGGGAACAGGGAAGAAGGATAGGAGTTGGAATACATGAACTTAGTGACAGAAGGAATTTTGTACAATCAACTATTTATTGCAAATACCTATATAATAAAACAGATAGTGTTATATACATAAAGGCATATTAACAAATTAGCTTGACTAGATAAGTGGAAAGAATCATTGGAGATGCTCAATATCAGCTGTGAAAACTAGGTCAAATGATGACTGTGGCACAGACTATTAACTACTCATATGGAAGTTCAACTGAAGCTAGAAAATAAAATCATATTCACATTGTGGTTTTGATTTGCATCTCTCTTATTGCCAGTGATTTTGAGCATTTCTTCATGTGTCTGTTTGCCATTCTAATATCATCCTCTGTGAAAATTCTTTCCATGTTTTTTGTCTACTTTGTTATTGGGTTATCAGTACGTTTTAAAATTTTTTTAATTATGAATTTTATGTGGAGGCCCAGGAGTACTCTGTCAACTTTTGTTATGAGACACTTGTCTGAGATGGTATTACCAAATATTTGTTCCCAGTCTGTAGATTTTCTTTTCACCATGTTGGAAAACGTTTTTGATGTGCATAAAGATTTAATCTTTAGAAGGTCCCAAGCATCAATTTTATCTATTTCACTCCAGTAAGAGTGGTAAAGTTTAATGGGACAGCAATTAATAGATGTTGGACAGGATGTGGTGAGAAAGGACCTCTTATACATTGTTGGTGGGATTGTAAATGGTACAACCATTCTGGAAGGCAGTTTGGTGCTTCCTTAAAAAGCTGATGATAGAAATTCCATATGACGTAGCTATTCCACTACTTGGAATATATCCTAAAAATATCAGAACTGAGGCCCACACTGAGATTTGTACACAAATGTTCATAGCAACATTATTCACCATCGCAAGAACATGGAAACAGCCCAAATGTCCACCCACAAATGAATGGATTGAGAAATTATGGTACATTGCACAATGAAATACTATGCAGCACACAGAAGCAATAATGTGAAACTTATACTTGAACCAAAAGGCAGTCGTCAGAACAGAGGAAGGAAACACTGCATGGTTCAAAATTGGGAAGGGCGTATGCCAGGGATGTGTCCTGTCTCCATACTTTTTCAACCTGCATGCAGAAAAGATCATCCGGGAGGCTGGGATCTATGAGGAGAAATGTGGCATCAGGATTGGTGGAAGACCTATCAACAATCTGCGTTATCCAGATGACACAACCCTGCTTGCTGAAACTGAGGAGGACCTGAGGCACTTGCTGCTGAGGGTCAGGGACTGCAGCCTTCAGTATGGATTGAGGCTCAATGTCAAGAAGACAAAGATTCTCACTACTGAACCAATTGGCAGCATCAGGATGGATGGTGAAGAAATTGAGATTGTTCACAGCTTTAGTCTGCTTGGATCCACAATAAACACTCTTGGTACCAGCAGCCAGGAAATTAGAAGACGTATTACCATGAGAAAGGCTGCTGTTAGGGACCTCTCTAAAGTACTCAACAGCAACGGTGTGTCTCTCGAGACTAAGGTGCATCTGTAACAGGCCATGGTCTTTGCAATCACTTGTTATGTGTCAGATAGCTGGACAATGACCAGGGAGGACAGAAGGAGAATTGATGCTTTTGAGCTCTGGTGTTGAAGAAGAGTGCTGAGAGTGCCATGGACTGTAAAGAAAACAAACAGATTCATCCTGGAGAGGGTTAAAGTGGGCTGCTCCTTGGAGGCAAGGTTTCTGAGGCTTCGTCTGACATACTTTGGTCATGTGGTAAGGAGAGGGACATCATGCTTGGGAGGGTGGAGGGCAGGCATAGAAGGGGAAGGCCCTCTGAGAGATGGATTGATTCGGTGACTGCGGCAATCGGGATGAGTGTGTCGGAGACAGTGAGATTGGCACAGGACATAGCAGAGTTTAGAGATGTTGTATATAGAGTCGCTATGAGTTACAAGTGACTCAATGGCACACAACAACAACAATTACCTAACTTGGGATGGCCTGGAGAGCATTATGCTGAGTGAACTAACTCAGTCCCACAAGGATAAATATTGTATAAGACCAGTATGGTAAAATGAGTAGAAGTATCCAGGAGGGGTGGGGGAGGCTGGAAGCAAAGGAAAGTGGAGGTGCAGGGGGCAGAGGAGAATTAATCATTGGGTTGTACAATTTTGGGGGGGAGTGAGAGAAATTGAAATAATTTGTTCAAATTTGTATTATAATTTTATAAATAAACTAATGAAAAGAAAGAAATAAAAATGTAAAAAAATATCATATTTACAATCCTTCCTGAATATAAAAACCATCTTAGAAACAGGTTTGTGGCCTTAAACACTAATAAATGAAGACCATACATGTTTTAACTTCTGAGCAATTTTATCCCTTTAACTTTTCTGACTCCAGCTCTTTGCACATTTCTGAGCTATGGAACGTTATCAAGAATTTCATCCTTGAAGAAAGCAAAAAGTCCTTACAAAGACAGAGGAGGAACAAAACACCAAGAAGGATGTCAGAAGAGACTCTGCATATTGCACTAGAGTGCCAATCAGCCAAAGGAAAGGGAAGAAATCAAGATGTTAAAGAGATGAAAAGAAGCTTGGGAAGACAAAGCAAGGTATTACAATGAAATGTGCAAAGACCTGGACTCAGAAAATCAGAAAGGATGAAGTTGCCCAGCAGTTAAAACTTTCAGTCAAACTGAAAGAACTAAAGAAGACATTCAGGCCTCAAGTTGTAATACTTAAGCTTGGCTTTACAATCAACACTCTTGGTATCAGCAGCCAGGAAATCAAGAGATGAATTGCACTGGAAAATACAGCTGTCAGAGACCTCTCCGGAGTATTGAAAAGCAATGACGTTAGTCTGGAGACTTGATTGAGGCTATGGTCTTTGCAAATGCTTGCTATGCATCAGAGAGCTGAACAATGACTAGGGGATGACAGAAAGAGAATTGATGCCTTTGCGCTGTGGTGATGAAAAAGAGTGTTGAATATACCATGGACTGCTAGGGGAACAAACAGGTTCATCCTAGAGAGGGTGATGCTTTGTGGAGGTAAGGATTCTGAGGATTTTTCTGACATAATTTAGGCATATTGCAAGGAAAGACTAGTGCTTGGAGAGAGACATCATGCTTGGGAGGGTGGAGGGATGGAGAAAGAGAGGGAGACCATGGATGAGATGGATTGATACAGTGACTGTGATAAAGAGTATAGGTGTATCAGAGACAGTAATGTTGGCACAGGATAGAGCAGGTTTCAGGGCTGTTGTGCACAGGGTCGCTATGAATTGCAAGAGATTCGAAAGCAAGCTGTTCTGAAAGAAGTGGCAAAAAACAAGGCTGCAAGAATTGATGTAATATCATTTGACATATTTCAACAAACAGATGCAGCCATGGATGTGCCCCTAAGCTGTGCCAAGGGCAACTACCTGGCCAACTAACTGGAAGAGAATTGTATTTATTTCCATTTAAAAAAAAAGACAGTTTGACAGAATGTGGAGATTATCAAACAATATCAGAAATATCACACACAAGTAAAATCATGCTCAAGATTATTCAAAAAAACCACAAAAAATCTGCAATAGCACAAACAGAACTGTCAAAAGTGCAAGGTGAGTTTAGAAGAGGTCACTGCATTAGAGAGATTGTAGCCAATGTCAGATGGATCTTGGCTGAAAATAGAAAGTACCAAAGGAAAAGATATCATTTCATTGACTATGGAAAGGCATTTGACTGTGTGAATCACAATAAATTGTAGCTAATCTCAAAAAGAATGGGAATCCCAGAAAACCTAATTATGCCCATACAAAATCTATATTTGAACCAGGAAACAGCAGGCAGAGCAGAGCAAGGAAAAACTGCACAGTTCAAAATGAGGAAAAGAGAGTATCAAGGATATATCCCATCTCTATATCTTTTGAATCCATATGTGAAAGAGATCACTCGAGAGTGGACATTATGAAGAAGAATGTGGCATCACGATTGGAGGAAGACTCATCAACAACCTGCATTACACAGATGACACAACCTCTCTTGCCAAAATCAGGAGAAACTGAAGTGTTGGCTGAAGAAGGTCAAGGACAACAGTCTCCAATATGGATTGAAGTTCAAAAATAAGAAAAATATTCTCACCACTGGGCCAATTCATAGAACCAAGAAAGTTGGAAAATAAATTGAGATTATTAACAATTTCAATTCGCTGAGTTCCATAATCAATATTTATGGCAGCAGTAGATACTAAACAGTTGAATAGAAGATTTCAAAAAGCAGCACGGGATGACAAAGTAAAATATTACAATGAAATCTGTAAGGAGTTGGAGTCAGAAAATCAAAAGGGCCGAACTCGCTCAGCATTTCTTATGCTCAAGGAACTGAAGAACAAATTAAAACCTCGAGTTGCTATAATCAAGGATGCTTTAGGCAGAATATTAAATGATCCAGGAAGTATTGAAAGAAGATGGAAAGAATATACTGAGTCACTGTATCCAAAAGAATTGGCAGACAGAAGAATTTCATGAAACCACATATGAGCAAGAGCCTATTGTGATGAATAAAGAAGTTCAAGCTACTTTGAAGGAAATAGCAAAAAATAAGGCCCCAGGAATAAATGGTATATCAATTGACATATTTCAGCTAGCCGCTGCTGCCCTGGAAATGCTCATCAAGTTGTGCCAAGAAATCTGGAAAACAACCACCTGGCCAACTGACTGGAAGAGATCTATATTTGTTCCCATCCCAAAGAAGGGTGACCCAACAGAGTGTGGAAACTATAGAATAATATCATTAATTTTATATGCAAGAAAGATTCTACTGAAGATTATCCAAAAATGACTGGAACAACACATCAGCAGAGAACTGCCAGAAGTCCAGGCTGGGTTTAGAAGGGGGTCGTGGTACTAGGGATATGGCAGCTAATGTTAGATGGATCTTGGCTGAAAGCAGGGATACCAAAGGAATGTCTATCTGTGTTTCATTGACTATGCAAAGGCATTTGACTGTGTGGATCATAACAAACTGTGGGTGACTCTGAGAAGAATGGGAATCAAAGAACACTTGATCTTGCTAATGAGAAACCTATACTTGGACCAAGAGGCAGTCATCAGAACAGAGTGAAGGGCGTATGCCAGGGATGTGTCCTGTCTCCATACCTTTTCAACCTGTATGCAGAACAGATTATCTGGGAGGCTGGACTCTATGAGGTGAAATGTGGGATCAAGATTGGTGGAAGATCTATCAACATACTGCAATATAGAGATGATACAACCCTGCTTGCTGAAACTGAGGAGGACCTGAAGTGCTTCCTGCAGAGGGTCAAGGAATGCAGCCTCCAATATTGATTGAAGCTCAATGTCAAGAATACAGATTCTCACCACTGAGCCAATTGGCAGTATCAGGATCAATCGTGAAGAGATTGAGATCATTGACAGCTTCAACGTTTGCTCGGCTCCACAGTCAACACTCTCGGCACCAGCATCCAGGAAATTAGAAGACGCATTGCCATGGGAAAGTCTGCCGTTAGGGACCTCGCCAAAGTACTGAAAGCAATGGTATCTCTTTGGAGACTAAGGTGCATCTGATACAGGCCAGGGTCTTTGCTAACACTTGTTATGCATCAGAGAGTTCGACAATGACTAAGGAGGGTAGAAGAAGAATTGATGCTTTTGAGCTGTGGTGCTGGAGAAGAGTATTGAGGGTACCATGGACTACTAGGAAAACAGATTCATCCTGGAAAGGGTCAAACCAGGCTGCTCCTTGGAGGCTAGGATTCTAAGGCTCCGTCTAACATACTTTGGACATGTTGCAAGGAGGGACAGATACTTGGAGAGGGACATCGTGCTTGGTAGGGTAAAGGGACAGCGCAGACGGGGAAGACTCCCTATAAGGTGAATTGATTCAGTGATTGCGGTAATTGGGATGGGTGTTTTGGAGACGGTGCGATTGGTACAGGACAGGGCAGAGTTTAAGGATGTTGTACATAGGGTCGCTATGAGTCTCAAGTGATTCAATGGCCCATAACAACAACAACAACAGTTATGGAATTAAAAATATAAACTGTATTAGGTGAATTTGCTGCCAGAGACCTCTCCATAATACTGAAGAGTACCAATCTCAGTCTAGAGACCAAGGTGTGCCTGACCCAGGTCATGGTCTTTGCAATTACTTGCTATGCATCAGAGTGCTGAACAGTGAATAAGAATGGTAGAAGGAGAATTGATGCCTTTGAGTTATGGTGCTAAGGAAGAGCACTGAATATACTCTACAGACTGTCCACAGAACAAACCAGTCTGTTCTGGAAATGTTGAAACCAAGTTGCTCCTTGGAAGCAAGGATTTTGAATCTCCATCCCACATACCTTGGGCATGTTACAAGGAGGAACCAGTTCTTTGAGACAGACATCATACTTAGATAAGTGGAGGGACAGAGCAGGAGATGAAGACCTTGAATGAGATGGATTGACATAGTAACAGGGGCAAAGGGAGCACTAGTGTAGAAAGTGGGACTGGCTTAGGATAGAATAGAGTTCAAAGCTCTTGTGTATAGACACACTATGAGTAACAGGTGATTTGATCACACATAACAACAAAAATATAGTCTGTCACAACAAAAAATCTGTATTTTGAATGAATAATTCAAGAGACTGGATTATAAGGGAGCTCTGGTGGCCTAGTGGTAAGACCCTGCACTGCAATCCCAGAGGTATGCGGTTCAAATCCACCAGATGCTCTGCTGGAGAAGGAGGGGCAATCTCCTCCTGTACCTGTCAGATCTGATTTGACAGTACAC
>NW_006399874.1:9416206-9419506 GCF_000299155.1 Elephantulus edwardii
AGCATCATATTGGACAGAGACCAATAAATGACTTTTGTTGTGCGGAAGATACAACCTTACTTGCTGAAAGCCAAAAAAGACTCGAAGCACTTAACAAAAATCAACTACAACCTGCAGAATGGATTTCATCTCTACATCTAGAAAACAAAACATCCTCACCACCAAACCAATATCCTGATTGATGAAGAAAAAAACTGAAGTCATTATTGACATAATTTTGCTTGGATAGACAATCAACACTCATGGCAGTTGTTGTTGTTGCTAAGTACTTCTGAAACAATGACAACTCCTGAGGACTCTCATGAAATCAAAAGATGTGTTGCAGTGGTGCATTGACACAATCTAATATAAAGGACCTACCTTGAGTATTAAAATTGAGAAAAATTATAATTCCAGAATATTTAATTATGCTTGTACAACATCTATACTTAGACCAAAAAGCTGTTGTCTGACCACAGCAAGGGCACACTACATAGTTCAAAATCGAGAAATACGTGCATATTCTTTCTCCATACTTACTCAATATGTATTCTGAGAAATTCATTTGAGAAGCTAGATTTTATGAATGTGGCATGAAAACTGGAAGAAGACTCATCAACAACCTAACATAAACAGAAGTTATAACCTTGTTTGCTGAAAATGAGGAGGACTTGAGGCCCTTATAGAAATGCCTACAATTGAAGAAACTACAGTCTTCAATGTGGATTACAGCTCAACATCATGAAAACAACACCCCTTACATCTGTGCCATATTATAGGCAGCATACATAATGATAAATGCAGAGAAGATCAAAATTTCATCTTACTTGAAACCACTATCAATAACCCTGGTACCAGCAGTCAGTAGATCAAGAGATATACAGCATTGAGAAAGTTAGTTGTCAAGAATCTTTCCAAAGTCCTGAAAAGTAATGATGTCAGTTTAAAAACTAAGGTGTGCCATGGTGTTCTGATCATCTGCTTCACATCTGAAAGCTGAATAATGAATAAGAATAATAGGCTGTCTTTGACCTGTGGCGTTGGAGAAGAGTACTGAACATTCAATAAAAGGACAAATAAATATGTATTGGAGAAGATACAACTAGAGTGTTCACTGGAGTTAAGAATGACGAAATTTCATCTAACATTTTGAACATGTTTCAGGAGATACTATTCCTTGGAAAGGAATATCAAGTTGGGAAAAGTGGTAGGTCAGTGAAGGAGAAGACCCTCAACCAGATGATTTGAAATAGTGTCTTGTGGCAATGGGTTCAGTTGTATCAGAAAATATTTTCTTTATCTCACGAAGTTTCTAATCAGTCAGGGTTGTAAAGGGGAGGCAGGATAGGATAGGACAGTGTTCAGATCTGTTGTTCACAGGGTAACTATGAGCAGTATGTGACTCAATGGCACCAAACAACAAGTAGAGAATAGGTTATTTGATATATATTTTTGTTGTTTTGTGCCACTGAGTCAAGTATGAACCACAGTGATCTCATGAACAACCGATTAGAAATCTATCCTACTCTGTATCATCCTCAGTCTCTGACATCCAAGTCCATTGCTTCACTCACTATATAAATCCACCTGGTTGAGGGTTGTCTTCTCCTTTGTCATCCTTCCACTTTTCCAAGCATGTTGTCCATCTCCAAAGAATAACCTATCCTAGCAACATGTTCAAAATTTGTGAGATAAAGCTTTATCATCTTCTGTTTCCAAGGAGCACCCTGGTTGCACCGCTAAGACCTATCCGTTCTTTTGGCAGTCCATTCAGTACTCTTCTCCAATACCATAGGTCTAAAGAATCATCTTTTTATTGTCCAGCTCTCAGATGCATAGCAAGTGAATTGAAAGACTATGGAGTGAATGAAGGATACGTTAGTTCTCAAACTGACATTATTTCTCCTTAACAATATAGAAAGGTACCAGAATACAGACTTTCTCAGTGCATTATGTTTCCTAATCCCCCGGCTGTTGGTACCAACTGCAATGATGATGAATCCAAGTAAGAAAAAGTCACTGACAGTTGCAATCTTTTCTCTATATATCATCTTACTGTCTATCGGTCCAAGGGTGAGGAGTTTTGTTTTCCAGACAATGGGCTATAAACTATATTAAATGTTTCAGTCCTTGATCTTCTGCAGCAAGTATTTCAAAGTCTTCCTCACTTTAAGTAAGCAAGGCTGTGTTGTCTGCATAAAGAAAGTTATTAATGATTCCTCTTCCACATTCTTCTTCATAGTCCAGCTTATTGAATAATATCTTCAACATATATAAATTCTACAAATTATATATTTTCCACTGTTATGCCAACTTATTGGAAGAGATCTATAATTGTTCCCATTCCAAAGAAAGGTGATCCGACAGTGTGGAAACTATTGAACAGTATCATTGATATCACATGTAAGAAAGACTCTACTGAAGATTATCCAAAAACTGGAAATGAACATCAACAGAGAACTACCTGAAGTGCAGGTTGGACTTAGAAGAGGCTGTGACACTAGGGATATTATAACTAATGTCAGATGGATCTTGGCTGTAAGAAGAAAGTACCAGAGGAATTTCTATCTGTGTTTCATTGACAATCTGCATTATGCAGATGACACAACCCTGCTCTTGCCGATACTGAGGAGGACCTGAAGCACTTGCTGAAGAAGGTTAAGGACTTCAGCCTTCAATATGGATTGAAGGTCAACAGGAAGAAAACAAAGATTCTCACGAATGGGCCAACTGACAGCAACATGAATACCAGAAGAATGTCTATCTGTGCTTCATTGACTATGCAAAGGCTTTTGACTGTGTGGATCACAAAAAGCTATGGATAACTGTGAGAAGAATGGGAATCTCAGAACATTTGATTGTACTAATGAGAAACATAGACTTGGATCAACAGGCAGTCATCAGAACAAAGCAGGGAGACACTGGATGGTTCAAAATCAAGAAAAGGGTCCATCAGGGATGTATTTTGTCTCCATATCTTTTCAATCTGTATGCAGAACAGATCATCCGAGAAGCTTGGTAGCACGAGATGTGGCATCAAGATTGGTGTAAGAATCATCAACAACCTGCGTTATGCAGATGACACAACCCTACTTGCTGAAACTGATGAGGACCTGAAGCGCTTGCTGCAGAAGGTCAAGGACTGCAGTCTTCAATATGTATTGAAGCTCAATATCACGAAAACAAAGATTCTCACCACTGGGCCAATTGGCAGAATCAGTATGGATGGTGAAGAGATTGAGATAGTTAACAGTTTTCGTTTACTTGGCTCCACAGTCAACACTCTTGGTAACAGCAGCCAGGAAATCAAGAGACAAATTG
>NW_006399874.1:9420454-9436622 GCF_000299155.1 Elephantulus edwardii
ATATGTGTGTATATGTGTGTGTATATGTGTGTATATGTATATATATGTATATATATGTATATATATGTGTATATATATGTATATATATGGAGATTTGATGGTCCAGTGGTAAGGAGTTGTATTGCAAACCCAAAGGCATACCGTTCAAATGGACCAACCATTCTGTGGGATAAAGATGGACAACCTCTTCCCATACAATTTACTGCTGCTGAAAAATCACTAAAGGCTCTGCTCTGAGTCAGTTCTGACTCCATGGTATATAACAATAACAAATATGTGTCTCTGTGTGTGTGTGTGGTGCACGCACACAAAATACAGACACAAACACACAGAGTTCAATTATCTTTGTCTCTGGCTAAGACATTATCCCTTAAAATTACACATAAAATTGAGCATTTACATATTTTATGTAATTTTTACCAAAATAAGTTGCATATTGCCCAGCTATTTCAAACAAAATATATTTTACAAGATTTAAAAGTTACTAGTTATCCTACTATAAAAATCAATAAAAGTCATGAATATTCATTGATGAATTCTGGAAATATTGGATTGTAACTCTAACTCATATGTGGAAGAAGAACCATAGAACATTGTTGTTGCTGTTATGTGCCATCAAGTCGCTTGTGACTCATAGCGACCCTATGTACAAGAGCCCTAAATGTCGTTCTAACCTGTGCCAACCTCGCCGTCTCAAACACACTCATTCCCACCACTCCACTCACAGAATTGATCCATCCCATCAAGGGTCTTCCTCTCCTGAACTTTCCCTCCACTCTCCCAAACATGATATCCCTTTCCAAGGACCAGTCCATCCTTGCAACATGCGCAAAGTATGTCAGATGAAGCTCCAGAATCCTTGACTTCAAGGAGCATTCTGGCTTCACCCTCTCTAGGGAAAACCTGTTTGCTCTCCTAGCAGCTCATGGTATATTCAATACTCTTCTCCAGCACCACAGCTCATCCCTATTCACTGTCCAACTCCCTGATGCATAGCATATAATTGTGAAGACTATAGCTCGTATCAGGCGCACCTTAGTCTCCAGGCTGACGTCGTTACTCTTCAGTACTCTTGAGCGGTCCCTCACAGCTGACTTTCCCAGTGCAATTTGTCTCTTGATTGGCTGGCTGCTGTTACCAAGAGTGTTTATGTGGAGCCAAGTAAACGAAAACTGTTAACTATCTCAATCTCTTCATCATCCATACTGACGTTGCCAATTACAAGGATAAAAATCAGGGGGATAATAAGACTACTTCAACTCATGTGACTGAGGTTGAGAAGGTACTATTAACCAGGCTTGAGTCAAATCTTGAAGGTAAGGTATTACACTGTTAGAATACAGTTAGTAAATGAAGGAAGAGAGAGAGAAAATAGAATTGTCCCTAAACAAATTGTGTGTATGTTAGTGTGTGGCGACATTAAGTACATGTGAAATGTGTGGATACTCTTCTGATCACATTAAATATTTTACAGTTAAAAAATATTTTGCCTCCTTCAGATATTTACAATTAACATTTTACTTTCATGGTAATATCTATCCTACCCACACAAAGTTATTTAACTAACAAAAAATTAGAATCAGATACTGAATACTAAGTAACACATTCTACAGGAGACCCAATTATAGAGAACTTTTTTTATGTACAGACTTTTTTCATGGTAGATAAAATGCATGCTCTTCCAGGAAAAATTAGCTACAAAATTCAGAAAAGAAGGAATGAACTTTTAAAACACATGCCGACATAATCTCTAGTTCTAGAGAGATTGTAGAGTCAAGGCACATTTAATTACCAAGCACCAAAAATATAATTCTGTTTCCATAGAGTTAATCCTGACTCAATACAACCCTACATGAGAAAGTAAAACTGCCTTCCAAAGGCCATAAATCTTTACAAAAGAGAACATAATATCTTTCTCCACTTGAACCACTGGAAGGTTCAAACCAGTGACCTCACTGTAAACAGCTAAACACTTAACCACTGAACTAGTTATAGGGTTCAGTGTCAAGCAGATTTTTAAACAATTTATGGATTTTCTATAAGGATGCTACATTATAGAATTTTAAAAATTGGAATTGGAATTTGACTCAAAAAGAAAAATAATACTATCAATAAAAACAAAACTAAGCTTGAATCTAATGATGAAGAAACATGCCAAGTATTCTTGTAGTTTTGTGGTTTAAAATTTATACTCGTCTGCACTGAATATCAAGATGTATCAACTCTCTGGTAAAGTTAGTGAGCTTTTTCCCAATTTGGATACCTTTGGTTCATTATCTTCTGACTTAAACCAGCAGCCTGTCTTCTCTGAATTCAATAATGTATTTTAACAAATCCTAATATTACTTCTAGAATTATGTGTATTAACTGCAGCTCGTTGTTATTGTTACATGCCATCAAATCATCTGCGACTCATAGAGACCCTCTGTGTAACAGCTCTGAAACCTGCTCTATCCTGAGCCAACCTTATTGTCTCTGATACATCTACCCCCATTATCCTAGTCACTGATTCAATCCATCTCATCTAGGGTCTTCCTCTCTAGTATTGCTCCTCCACCCTCTCAATGTAGTGTCCCTCTTGAAAGACTGGTCCCTTCTTACAACATGCACAAAGTATAACAGATGGAGCTTCAGAATCATTGCCTCCAAGGAGTAGCCTGGTTTCACCCTTTCCAGGATAAATATTTGTTTCCCTTAGCAGTCCATGGTATATTCAATACTCTTCTTTGGCACCACAGCTTTAAGGTATCAATTCTCCTTGTATTATCCCTGGTCATTGTCCAGCTTTCTGATACATAGCAAGTAATTGTGAATATGTTCTGAATATATATTGAAAATGTATGGAGATAGGACACATACCTGGCATACACTGTTCCCGATTTTGAACCATGTAGTGTTTCCCACTGTTCTGACGATTCCCTCCTGGTCCAAGTATTTTGCATAAGCACCATCAAGTGTTCTGGGATTCCTATTCTTCTCAGAGTTAGCCACTGTGATCCACACCTACTTTGCATACTCAATGAAACACAGACATTCCTCTGGTAGTCTCTGCTTTATTATATCCATAGTAGTACTACAGCTTTTTCTAAGATTAGAATTGTGAAGAATTTCATCTTATTGGAACACAATCAATACCTTTATTATCAGCAGTCAGGAACCTGGAGATAAATTGTTACTGTTATTGTTATTTGCCTTTGAAATTACCACAATTTATACAGATCCTATGAATAATGACTGAACCTTGCCCTATCCTGAGCCAACCTTACAATTTCTGAAACACCTGAGCTGATTACTATAGTCACTGTGCCAAACAATTTCATCCAGGGTTTTTCTCTTCCTGCACTATCTCTCCACCTTTTCAAGCACAATGTCCTTCTCTAATGACCGATCTCTCTTGGCAATGCACCCGAATTGTGGTAGAGCTTCAGGATCCTTGCCTCCAAGGAGCAACTTAGCTTGACTTTCTCCAGGACAGATGTGTTTGTTCTCTTGGTAATCTCTAGTACATGCAATACTCTTCTGCAGCATCAAGACTCAAAGGCATCAATTCTTCTTCTGTCATCCTTATTCATTGCCCAGTTCTCAGATGCATAGCAAACAATTGAGAAGACATTGACTTTGATCAGGACCATTGTCTGTTGAATGACATTATTACTCTTTAGCACTCTGGAGAGGTCCTTAACAGCTGATTTTCCCAATGTGATTTATCTTTTGATTTTCTGACAGCTGATGCAAATGATGTTGATCAGAGTATGATTAGCTCAGTAACAGTATCTCTTCCTCTAATTCTAATGCCATCTTCTTCTTCTTCTTCTTCTTCTTCTTCTTCTTCTTCATAAAATCTAGCTTCCCTTCTTCTGTCATCTTTAATCATTGTTTAGTTCTCAGATGCTTAGCAAGCAATTGAGAAGATCTTGGCTTTGAATTCTTGAATTATCTGCTCTGCATACAGATAAAAAGGTAGAGTGAAAGAATACATCCCTAATTGACTCCTTTTACAATTTTGAACCATGAAGTGTTCCTTGCTATGTTTGGACAACGCTTCTTGGTCTAGGAATAGAGTTTATATGAGTACATGGAAGGTAAGACAAAACAAAAAAGAACAACCCAATATGTCTTAGAAGTTCAGCAAGAGTCCTCCTTAGTTTAGTATTAAACACTTGACAAATCTAATGAATAATATTTATCAACCTATACAAGCATTTTTTAGTGATGACTGAAATAGAAAGAGTAGCTAATGAACTCGTGCTTTTTTTTTGGTTTTTTTCCCCATTTTATACTGATTTACTTACACAGCTCATATATATTGTGTGTCACACTGGATCGTTCCCATTTCCTTTACTCCTCCATCTTTGCCCACTCATCCCTTAAACTTGTTTAAAAAATAATCCAAGTGCTTTAATCGATTCTCCATAAGAAAATTATTTTAATTATCAATAATCGACAATTATTCCTTGGCTCCAGCTTGTAGAACTGTGAAATTATCTGATATCACCATGCCATCCTCCCTGCTCGATTGCTAATTAAAATTCTACTTCCCAATCCCAGGGAGTTAGACAGAGTAACTCACAGAGATTCATTCTCTATGAATGTTGATCACTTAATTATTATTATCACATATCAGTTCATACTATCTACTAGTTATTAAACAAGGCTGCATCTCATCTCCTTGACCTTGGAAATATAACTGTAGTATTATAGCCATTAGCTTCCCATTCCATCTCCCCTTTAACACACACATATCCTAAACTGTGAATTCCATTTATTAAAAAACATACTATTATAGGGATAAGGAGCATAGGGTTTTTGAATTCCAATAAAGTATATGGATTCAAATAAAGTCTTGTTCTGTCACTTACTAGATAGTTGACCCTAGGCAACAAAAATTATTATACCTAATGCTTTCTAAGTCTCTATTTATGTACTTAGGTGAGGATTTAACATCTATACATTGGACAATTCATTTCATCAGCATACTTATTTCAATGTGTTACATTGCTTACTTGCCCAATGGGGATGATAATCTCATGGAGTTGTGAAAATTAAATTAGCCAAGTTATCCATAGGATTCAGGATAGTATCTGAATGTGAAAGGAATATGACAGATATTAGATATTACCATATTGCCATCTCATTTAATTACACTTGAGGACTAGACAGAAGGCTTCATTGAAGTATTTTCTATCATTACAAGCAAGGATTATAGCAGTCAATTTTATTTTACTGCTATTTTGGTTTTGTGTTTTGTGCCTTCATTCTACATACATTGTCAATTATGGAGGGCACATCTGTCACTTATATTTCAGTGTCTCCTCTAATCTATTATAATAAGTTTTTGTCAATGCCTTCTGTGCAGCTTGAACATCTTTCTTCATCACCTCTCATTTGAATATAAGGTATTTTCTAAAATATTTCAGAGTCTACCCATTCTTTTTCATACAGTAATTCTGAGTATTCCCTCCATCTTCTCTGTCTCTCCTCTCTCTCTCTCTCTCTCTCTCTCTCTGTGTGTGTGTGTGTGTGGTGTTTAGCACGTTTTGTTATTGTCTTTTAGGGTTTTTTTTAAATTTTATATTGGTTTCTTCACAAAGTTTGTATACAATATGTTTGACACTATTCCTCATTCGTATTGGGTTTCAAACAATCATTCCCAAGCATTATGTGATGCTTCCTGAATGACACAATATTTTACCCGTAACATTTCTCAGTTTTGCACCTCAAGACTTGAATTGATTTCTCATTTCTTTCAACTTGAGAAATGCTGAGCAAGTTCTTTCTTATTCATTCATCAATTCCAGGTATTTTCACATTGCATTATAATACAATGCACAGTCCATTATAATACTCTGCACATTCCATTATAATACTGTGATTTGTCTTTTCAGACTGCACTTTGATATTTTCTGATGAACCCTTATATTGGTATCTCTTCTCTCTGTTTTGGCTTTCCAAAACTGTAGCCCAATTTTCAAAGTCTCTTCTCATATCCATTTTTGTTTTCATACTCTGTTTTTGTTGTCTTTTGCTATCATCGCAGTGTTAAATTCCTCAAATCTAATACATAAATGATTTTTACATTCAGGTAGGATAAGTCCAAGACCATACTTCGGTTGTTGTGGGCTTTTTTCCTTCATCTTCTATATGAACTTCATTATGAATAATTAATGATTTATCCCACAATCAGCACTGGGCCTTGTCATGATTGCTGATACTGAGTTTTACCAACAATTTTTCCCCATAAATGTAATCAATATGATTCTTGTGTAATACACTAAGACTGAGGAAGACTCATTAACAGCCTGCTGTATGCAGTTGACATAACCTTGCTTGCTGAAAGCAAAGAGGTCTTGAGGCCCTTGCTGCAGAAGATCAAAGACTACAGCCCTCAATATGGATTACATCAAAACATCAAGAAAACAAAAAATTTCACCATGCTGCCAGTAGGAAAAACTTTGACATATGGAGAAAAGGTTGAAATTACCAATAATTTCATCTTACTTGGACCTACAATTTATATCCTTGTACTAGGAAGCAGGAATTATGGAGATGTATAGCACTGGAAAAGTCTGCTGTCAAGGACTTCTTTAAAGTCCTGAAGAAAGATGTCAGTTTAAGGACTAAAATAGGCTTGCTTCAAGTTGTGGTGTTTCTAATCACCTGCTACATAGAAAGATGATGTCAGTTTAAGGCCTAAGGTATACCTGATTCAAGTCATGGTGTTTTCAATCACTTGCTACATATCTGAGAGCTGGACAATGAATAAGGATGACAGGAAAAAAAATCAATGCCTTTGTGTTGTGTTGTTAGTGAAGAGTATTTAATAGCCCATTGAATGTCAAAAAAACAGACATATGTCTTGAAGAAAGTACAACTAGAGTAGTCATTGGAGGGAAGGATAGTGAAGTCTCATCTCACATACTTTGGGGATGATGTTAGGAGAGGCTACTCCTTGGAAAGGGACATCACGCTGGAAAGCTGGAGGGTCAGAGAAAGGAAAGAAGATCCTTAATAAGAGAGATTAATACAGTGACTGTGGTTATGAATTCGAGTGTTTCAGCATGGCACAGTACAGGATAGGATTCAGATCTGCTATTTATGGGGTCGCTGGGAGATGTACTTGACAGCACCTAACAATAACAATATAAAAATACACGTGATGAGAATATTACATATATCTACTTAAAGTGTAGGAAACAAAGTAAAAAACTGAAAATGAAGTCATAGATATAGTAAGAAGTGATATGCAGTAAAGTTGCTAGAGCCACCATTAACTACTTTTTAAATAACAATTTCACTTAATGCTTTATAACTATGATAATGTCACAGAAGGCAGATAGAGAATGGAGCAAGATATTTTACCCCAAACTGTATGAAACATCTGATACAAAATGTGAATTTTTAGAGTTAATGGACTTTTAAAAGAATGAATTTTTTTCTTTTTTTGCTTCTCCATATATAAACTCTTGGTTTCTCTGAATGCATTCAACATTCTTATTTTATTCCTTGCTATATGATAAACATACAGAGTTTCACACAAAAAGCAATATAGGACACACTTTTCTGCTTTCTAGTCATTTAGAGACATTTTGCATTGGCATACTACTTGTTCGTTGCATATTCTTAGTGTATCAGTCATGCAAAGGAAACTAAATATTCTATTTAAGCTGGTTCTGTGGCCATTCACCTTCATGTTCCTTAATGCTGCACCAGGTGTAAGTAATAATACAAATTAGTTAAACACAATATATCAATTTTCATATTAATTCAAGATGATAAATATATATCTATATTTTACCTTGACTATGCCAAAGAAGGACCTGAAGATTAATTTCCTCAGGTTGGAGAATTAGCAAAGTAATGGGACTAGGATATGAATTTAAAAGCTTAGGTTCTTAACCATTGCATCAATAATTCATCTTATTACTCTTTTGCTAATCCAGCCAATAAATATTTTTTGAGTGATAATTCTGTGCCAGGCACCATTCCAACAGCTTCAAAAAATATGGTAAAGCACACAGACAAAACTCCCACCATTTTATAGACTTACTCAAATTTAACTAATTGCTGTCAAGTTACTTCTGCCTAAAAATCGATCCACCACTGGGTTTTCTGCATTTATAAATCAACAGGCAGAGACTGCCCATTCTTCTACCTCAGAGTGGCCAGTAGATTCAGACTATCAGAGGAGGGTCCCATCTTTTCATTGTTTGCATAACTATCTGCAGAATAAGTTATGGAAGTGCTCTTTTTACAGACTCATTGCCATCAAGTATGATCAAGACTCTTGATGGTGCAATAATCATGGTTCAACTGCTAAACTACAGGTCAGCAGTTCAAACCTACCCTGTTCAGCTGGTAAAATGTAGCTATATGTTTGGTTCATAGGCATTTTTTAAAATAAGTTGATACTATTTTGCTTAAATAGTAAATATAAGACAATAATTTTAAAATAAAAACTACAACAATGAATGAATGGGAGTCCAAAATCTCTCTGTAGATGTTCACTGAAATTAATAAAAAAATATAAAATGGGGGGAAAAAATTGAATGTTGGCACCTTCAAATAAATGCAACAGAAATCCTACCTAGTGGCATCAATGAAGAAAGACCTGGAAATTATCTTTCCTAAAGAACAGCTTAGAAAACTTTTTGGGGAAATTCAACTCACTATGAGTTGATACACATCTCTAACACCCCGCATACAATGGAATAAAACACTGCACAGTCTCCTGCCATCTGCACAACCATTGCTGTATTTGAACTCATTTATGCATTCACTTCTCTAGTCTATCTTGCATTCACTGAGGTGATGGCAGCAGTGGGCTCAAGTATGTCAGAAATGATAAGAATAACAGAGGATATAGGCCAAGGTTCAGATCTGTTGTTTGCAGTTATCAATTAACAACAATAACACATTTTAACAGTTTTCTTCTACTTACTCCTTGTGATTTTTACTTCCCTTTTTCCTTCTATTTTATCTCTTCCTTGTCACCTATCTTTCTCCTTGGATAAACATTACCCTTTAGATGTTGTATGACTGATTGTTCTAAGGAGTGTATAGCTCCTTAGTTACTATTTACCTTATTAAGCATGTTTATTGTTTGACTAAGACTTTAACTATAAGGATGCTTTGAGTTTCAAGCTCAAAGGATTATTAAGGTCCTGTTTTGGGTGTTCTACTAGCAACATCTGTAGATCTAAAAGGAGCACCTTTTTTAAAAAAAAGTGAAGGGCATCTTTGTCATATAAGCAAGTAAACATGAACTGGGGAAAAGATATATGCTCTGTGGAAACCTGCACAGAATGTCTAGAAGCATGCTAGAGAAACCGAGGCAAGAATTTTCCCCTCGAGTGGCACAGAAAGTCATCCTTTGGAGCGTGTACACTTTGCTTTCATTCTTGAACTCTGGGAGAATTGAGAGAAAATAATGTATTTTTTTATTTTTAGTTTTAATGAACATTTACAGAGATTTTGGATTTCCGTTCATTCATTGTTGCACTTTACTCCCCCCCCCCTCCCATCCCCAGTTCGCTCTTCTCTTTGAAAAGTAAAACTCCTTCATTGGTATACAATCCTCCCGCACCCCTCCACCACCCCCTGCCACCCCGAGTATAATCCACTCTGTAACTTTCATTCCAGACTCTTATGATAGTCATAATACCCTATATTACTTTTGAACTGTTCTCTCCCAAGAATTTATTTTTAAAGGTGTCCACTGCATCTGTTATAATAGCTCTTTGAAATTAAATCAACTATATTCTAAAATGTCTAATTATTTCCAAAAAATTTATAAAACTATAATTCTTTCCAAGAGATAAAATCCAGAATTTTTCATAATCTAAAACTGTGGGACCATTTAGTTCATAATTTCCATGTTCAGTGGATGAGGAAGACCAAATAATTAATCTTTTTGAATTATGGTATTGGCAAAGGGCAGTGAAAACACTGTCAAATGCCAGTGCCAACAAATTCATCTTGGAAGAGGAACAGCTAGGATTCTCATTAGAAGCAAGAAAGATGACATCGAAATGTCACATAGTTTGGGTATGTTTTCATGAGAGACTAGCTCCTGGAGAAAGACACACCTCGTAAAACAGGTTATGTCAAAGAAAAGAAGAGTTTCAATGAGATCAATTGACATACGAACTATCAATGGATCAAACACAATGACTGTGTGAATGGCACAGGCTTAGGCAGTGCTTCATTCTTCTCCACATTGTTTGAGAAATCTCACATTCATATTCTACCATTATGTATTCCAGAGCATAAGTAGACTATGTTGCTGCTGTTAGGTGCCCTTGGGTCTAGTATGACCCACGGTGACATTATGAATAACAGATGTGAACCCTGTCCTATCCTGTGCCATCTTCACAATCTCTTAACACACTCCAGCCCACTGTTGCAGACACTACCTCAATCCACCTAATAGAGGGTCTTCCTCTCTTTCACCATTCCCCCACCTTCCCAAGGATGACATTCCTCTCCAAGGAGTCTCTCCTAGCTATATGCAAAAAAAATTGTGAGATAAAGCTGTATCATCTTTGCCTCCTAAGAGCACTCTATCAACAGCTTCTCCAAGATATATCTATTCTTTTGGCAATCCATGGGATCTTTGGTACTATTCTCCAAGACCATAGATCAAAAGCATCAATGTAAAAAAAAAAAAAAGCATCAATGTTTCTTCTGTCTTCCTTACTCATTGTCCAGCTCTGACGAGCACAGCAAGCAACTGAATAGACTACAGACTGAATCAGGCACACCTTAGTCCTCAAACTGACATCATAGCTCCTCAGTGATTTGGAGAGGTCCCTGACTGCAGACATTCACAGTGCAATATATCTCCTGATCTCCTGACTGCTGGTAACAAATGTACTGATTATGGATTCAAGTGAGATGAAGCTATTGACAGGTTCAATCTTTACTCCATTCATTATAATGTTTGTTGTCTGTTAGTGTAGTAAGAATTTTTATTTTCTTGACATTGAGATGTAGTCCATATAGGTTATTTTCTTTAATATTCTGCAAAAAACACTTCAAGTCCTCCTCATTTTCAGGAAGCAAAGTTGTGCCACCTGCATAATCTAAGTTATAGATTAGTGTTCCTCTAATCTTGATGCCACATTATTCTTCAGAGATTCTAGCTTCCCAAATAATTTGTTCAGCACACGGATTGAATAGGTATGGGCAAAGGATAGAACCCTGATGCACACCTACCTTTCTTCTCTGTTCAACCATGTAGTGTAAAACATGTATGTGTGTAAACATTTACTTTATGCTGCTAAAGATATCGTGACATACTCTATTTTAATAATTCATTTAAATGAGCAATTCAAGGTGCATCAATTTATTTCAAATCAGAAGACATTTTTATGTACTAGCATTTGTTATAATTACATAAATCAGCATTTATTCATATTTATACTAACTTTATAGAAATACTACACCCAGATGTGCTTGAATTTGTATAAATTTATTTGCAGAATTTCCAGAAACTTAATTACATTATATATTCCTTGTGTTTAAAATAAATTTTCATGAATTGAGTAAAGGTGAGCTATTATTCACAGGAGTGAAAAATTCCTATTATGTCAATAATATATTTAAATAGATCTGAAGATGACCTGATTCACATTCATTATGCCCCAGGACACAATTTCTTTGTCTAATATTTTCATTCACTCAGGAGATGTTATTGAGAGAGTCTTTGTTATAAGACATTTTATGAAGGAGAAAGTAACCATCTGTTTTCAAACACTAATATGCAGTGACCACTCATTGTGACTAACAATGATATGTTTCCTGTTTTTGTTTTTATTAATGGTATCCAGTAACTATGATTCTGATCAACTCTATGTGTCAAAGTAGAAGTGTCTCATGGGGTTCCTTAGCTATAATCTTTACAGAAGCAAGTCAAAATCTCTCTCCTTTGGACTGGCTGGGATCATGAAAAATGGCCAAAATTTCAGTTAAGTTAAGCACTTAACCATGGGGCCATCACATCTCCTTATTATGCATATTATTCCTCATTTCTTACCTGTATATTTATTGGATCAACTTTGTCTAATGTACATTGAAAAGACTGAATTATATTTGTAGCATTTATGAAAGGCTAGGCATCCAGGTGGCACAGTAGATTGAGCACGGGTCTAGTAACAAAGGATTGGGTGTTCTAATCCATCATCCTTCCCCTAGGAGAATGATAAAGTGGTCTGCTTGTGTAAAGATCTGGCAATACAGAGCAGTTTTATTCTGCTCTATTGGGCTGTTATATATCAAAATCACCTAGTGGCAGGAGGTTATGAAAAGCTTAAATATGAGTTGGAATCTCATCCTTGCAGGATCAAAACATTTACTGAGATTAACACATGTCAATAAAATTCAATTGCAACATTAGTGTATAGGCTGAATTACAAGAAAAATAGCTATTTCCTTATATCTACATAATATTGAACAAATAAAATTTCTATCACTATAAGAAAGTAGTCAATTAAGGCAGGAACTTTCAGTTGTTGTTTTTTTTGTTGTTTTTTTTTTTCATTTTGAAAGTCTTTTTAAAACAAACCTAAAATAACTTTATTGAAATATAATTTACATATTACAAAATTAACCTTTGTTTTTAGTGTATTCAAGATATGTTGTGTCATCACAACTATCTAATTTTAGAACATTCTGTTATTAAAAGGCATTTTGCATTCTCCCTTTCTTCTAGATTCTGGAAACCACTAGATCATCTCTATGTTGTTGTTAAGTGCCTTAAAGTCAAACGTATACACAGAAACACTGTTGCTGTGAACAACAAATCTGAAGCCAGTCCTATCATGGGTCATCCTCACAATTTCTGACACATTGGAGCACACTGCAACAGTCACTGTGCCAATCTATCTGCTTGAGGGTCTGCCAACACTTCACTTTTCCAAGTATGATGTCCTTCGTCAAGGAATAGCCTCTCCTAACAGCATGCTCAAAATATGTGAGAATAAGGTTTATTATCTTTGCCTCCAATGAGCATTCTGCTTGCACTTTCTCCCCCCAAAAAATGTTTGTTCTTTTGGCAATCTATGTGATAGTCAGTACGCTCCTCCAAAACCACAGCTAGAAGTTATCAATTCTTCTATTATCCTTAACCATTGCCTAGCTCTCAGACACACACCAAGTGATTAAAAAGGCCATGCAGACTTTCCCAGTGAAATGCCTCTTGACTGCTGATACTAAGGGTGTTGACTGTGGATGTAAACAAGATGAATTTGTTGACATTTTCAACTTTTTTCTCCATAATTATGTTGCTTATTGGTCTAGTGGCAAGAATTTTTGGTTTCTTGGTGTTGAGATTAAGTCCTCCTCTTTCAACAAGCAAGGTTGTGTCATCTACATAATGTAGGCTATTGAGACCTCCTCTGTTCCTGATGCCATATTCTTCTCCAGAATCCAACTTTCAAATGATTTGCTCAATATACAGATTGAATAGGTACAACATTGCCACAGGTAGTGTTCTATTGCTTTGTTCATATAACAGCCTCTTGACCTAGGTAGAGGTCACATGAGCACAATTAACACGTTGTCGCACACTCTTTAAATTGACGACCTTGCTTCGAAACACATTTGCTGTCATTTGCGGCAACGTATTAAATGTTCCGGGATTCACATTTCTCTGGATTTACCTAGTCTTGTTTCACATAAAATCAATAAAATAATCTGTGACTCAGTGTCTTTCATTTAGGATAATGTTTCAAAGTTCATCCACATTATGCATGAATTAATAATTCACTTTTTAATGGTAGCATCATACCAAGTCTATCCACATATTTCATTTTCTCTACTCATGCACCAGATAATGGGCATTTGAATTGTTTCTACCTCTTTATGTGAATCATGCTGATATGAGCATTTGTGTAAAATATTTGTGTAGGTACATGTTTTCCATATTCTTTGGTAGATACTTGTGTGTTGTTGTTTATCTTAGTTGCCATCAAATCGAATACAACATATAGCAGCCCTATGAATAGCTGACCTGACCTCTGCCCTACGTTGTGTGATCTTCACCATCTCTGAGCACTCAATCACATTGCTGAAGTCACTGGGTTAATTTACAAAAGAATTGCTTAGTCAACTTAGAAATCATTTTAAGTCTTTAAAAAACTGCAAAATTATTTCCAAACTGACAACCACTTCATGTTTTTCATCATCAATATCTATACATCATATCATCAATTGTTATTACTGTCTATCTTAAAATTAGCCACCTTAGTGTTTGTGTGTTGTTGCTGTTGTTAGGTGCTATGGAGTTCTTATGAACCATAGCAACCCTATGAATGAAAGATATGACTCCTGTCCTAGCCTATGACATTTTCACGCTTCCTGACATATTATAGCGCACTGCAGCAATCACCCTATCAGTTTGCCTGATTGAGAGTCTTCCTCTCTTTCACCTACCCTCTAGCTTTCTGAGCACCGTGTCCCTCTTCAAGGAATATGCAAAGCCTCATAAACTTTGCCTCCAAATAGCACTCTGACTTCACCCTCGTCAAAACATATTTGTTTGTTCTTTTAGCAGTCTATGGGATGTTCAGCACTCTTCTCCCACACTACAGCTAAAATACATCACTTGTTCTTCTGTCATCCTTCTTCACTGTCCAGTTCTCAGATGCATAGCAAATTATTGGAAATACCGTGCCCTAATCAGAAACACCTTAGACTTCAAATTCACATCATAATTCCTCTATAATTTGGAGACATTCCTAACTGCAGACTTTCCAAGTACAATATGTTTCCTGATTTCCTGACTGTAGATCCCAATGGTGTTAATTGTGAATCCAATTTAAGATGAAGCTGTTGACAGCTTCAATCTTTTCTTCACCTATCACAATGCTGCCTGTGAGTCCAGTGGTAAGAATCTTTATTTTCTTGACATTGAGTTCTGTATTCTTTGATATTCTGTAAAAACTGCTTAAAGTCCTCCTCACTTTGAGCAAGCAAGGTTGTGTCATATACATAATACATGTTACTGATGAATCTCCCTCTGATCCTGATGCCACACATTCCTTCCACTTCACAGAGTCCTGCTTTTCAAATAATTTGCTAAGCAAACATACTGAATATGTATTCTGATTTTCATTTTTATAATAACTAATATTTTAGCATATTTTAATATTATTATTGGCACTTTAGGTATCTTGTACATAGGTAAATATTCACTCAAATTTGTTTCTATTTTAAATTACAAAATGCTATCACTAAATGTACAATGAGCTGGAATTAGAAAATCAAAGGGCTGAATCACTCAGAATTTCTTAAGCTGAAGGAACTGAAGAACAAATTCAAGCCTTGAGTTGCAGTACTTAAGGTTACTATGGGCAGAACACTGAATGATCCAGGAAGCACTAAAAGAAGATGGAAAGAGTATAGAGTCACTGTACCAAAATGAATTGGATGACACAGAATAATTTCATAAAACAACATATGATCAAGAGGCAATGGTGATGAAGGAGGAAGTTCAAGTTGCTCTGAAGGAACTGGCAAAAAACAAGGCCCCACGAATTGATAGTATAAAAATTGATATATTTCAACAAACAAATAAACAAATGCTGCCCTGGACGTGCTCACCAGACTGTGCCAAGAAAACTAGAGGACAAATACTAGGCCAACTGACTGGAAGAGATCCATTTTTATTCCTATACCCAAAAAAATGGTGATCTGACAGAGTGTGGAAATCATCGAATAATATCACTCACAAGCAAATTCCTGCTGAAGATTACCCAAATACAACTGGAACAGTACATTAACAGAGAACTACCAGAAACACAAGATGGTTTTAAAAGAAGCCTTGATGCCAGAAACATTATTGCCAATGTCAGATGGATGTTGGCTTAAAGTAAAGACCACCAGAGGGATGTCTATCTGTGCTTCACTGATTATGCATAGACATTTGACTGTGTAGATCACAACAAAATGTGGCTAACCTTGAAAGAACAGCAATCAGAGAATACTCACTTGTGCTCATGTGAAACCTGTACTTGGACCAGGAGGCATCATTAGAATTGTTGTTGTTGTTATGTGCTGTCGAGTCGCATGCAACTTACAGCGACCCTATGTACAACAGCCCTAAACTCTGCTCTGTCCTGTGCCAATCGCACTGTCCCTGACACTCCCATCCCGATTATCCCAGTCACTG
>NW_006399874.1:9437913-9451890 GCF_000299155.1 Elephantulus edwardii
TCCTTCAAAGCAGCCTGAACTTCTTCTTTCATCACCATAGGCTCTTGCTCATATGTTGTTTCATGAAATTCTTCTGTGTCTTCCAATTCCTTTCAATAAAGTGACTAAGTATATTCCTTCCATCTTCTTTTAATACTTCCTGGATCATTTAACATTCTGCCAAAAGCATCTTTGATTATAGCAACTCGAGGTTTGAATTTTTCTTCAGTTCCTTGAGCTTAACATATGCTGAGCGAGTTCAGCTCTTTTGATTTTCTGACTCCAACTCCTTGCACTTTTTATTGAAATATTAGAATTAGAGAAAAGAAAAAAACCAAACCAATAACAAAACAAACCACTACATGGTTCAAAATCAGGAAAGGAGTGCATCAGGGAAGTGTCCTGTCCCCATAACTTTCCAATCTATATGCAGAACACTTGAGAGGCTGGACTTTATGAGGAGGAGTGTAGTACTGGGATTGGTGGAAGATTTATCAACAACCTGCACTATGCAGACGATATAACTTTGCATGCCGAAATGGAGAGGGACATGAAGCTTCTGCTGCAAATGACCAAAACCTGCAATCTTCAAAATGCATTAAAGCTAAATATAAAGAAGACTCTGGGGAAATTGACAGCACCCTGATGGATGGAGAAGAGATTAAGGTTGTTAACAATTTCATCTTGTTTAGCTCCACAAACACTCTTGGCACCAGCAGTCAAGGGGGAAAAATCAAATTGCATTGGGGATGTCTACTGTTAGGGCCCTCTCCAGAGTGTTGAGGAGCTTGACATCAGTCTAGAGACCAAGGTAGAACTAATCTAGACCATTGTCTTTGCAATTATATGCTAAGTATCAGAGAGCTGGAGAATTACTAAGGATGACAAAAGAATTCTTGGTGCCTTTGAGCTGTGGTGCTGGAGAAGAATACTGAATATACCATGAACTGTCAAGAGAACAAATAGGTTTGTCCTGGAGAGGGTACACATTGCTTTTTGAGTTGTTAAGCTATATCTAGAAGAGTTAAAACAATATCAAATATTCATTTGTCATAGATTCTACAAGCTGTTTCCACTCTAGTTGGGAAAGAAAACCCAATGATCTCAACATTTCCTTTAGCCCATGTTGATCTTGTATACTGTCTAGTCAGAATCCACCCATAGATGACCCTCCAGAGAGTTTCAAGAGGTCATAAACTGCACGTAAAGAGACTAGACATCTTTCTCTAATGGAGCAGCTGGTGGATTCAAACTGCATACCTTTGCATTGAAAGTGCAATCCCTTACCACTAATCCACCAAACCTCCCTTAGGCTCTGTAATTCCGTGAATAAAAACAACTCAATTAATTAATAAAAATGAATCATAAAACCATTGTTGTTGTTGTGTACTTCTGAGTTGCAACCAAACTAGAGCTGACCCTCCAACAGGTTTTCAGAGGCAGTTTAAATGCACAGAAAGCAACTTCCCATTCTTCTCCCATAAAGCGGCTGGTAATTTGAACAGCATGCCCTCAGGATTGTCATAAATTCCTTACCACAAGGCCACCAAAGGAAACAAAATGTGGAGGCTTTCTACACAAACTCTGAACATTTGCAGGGCTTGGGGCAGGAGTATAAACAATACAGTAAGACTGAATAATTAAACATTATAAGCAAGCTGAAAAACCATTACGGTGAGGTGGTTGGTTTTTTTATTTTTACCTTCCTTACCAAACATACAAAAGGGGGGAAAATCACTGTCATTGCTTCAATTCAAGCTTAGAGTAACCTTCCATTGTCTTTACTGTTCATTTCTCTTCTAAAGTGGATTTGAACCACTGTGAGTACTTTTGATTAGCAGCCCAACACGCCTCTTACCATAACACAGAACATTTTGCTAATTAACCTTGGAGACAGACTGACACACCACCTTAAAAAATGGATTTAAACACTATGAAACTTGTGAAGATCATGAGGGATTGATCAAAATTTTACTATCCTGTAAATTGGGTAACTAAGCCAATTGGGTCTAAGCCACTTTGATGAAACCTAATAGTAACAATTTAATTGACATTCAAGTTTGAAAATCAGTATATTTCTAATTATGCATAATGCTGGCATACTTAAGAATTTTTTTAAACTCCTCTAAATTCTGTCCTGGTATAGGGGTGGCATGTGAAAAGCCAAACTGAGCCATATTTCAGTCCATTCAAATATCTGCAAGAGGACATGATCAATTTATTCCATATCATCATGTTCCTTTCATACTTCATGCACATAGCCAAGCTTTGCCATGCCCCTTTGGAGTTATCTATCCTTGAAAAGATGGAAACGAGTCCTCATTTTGCATACATTTCTTGAAGACTCATTCCTTGGAGCCCCTTAGGCTGAGATGTGGTTGAGTTAGGTTAGGTTAGAACTAACACACTCTGGTATTATAAAGAAGAACCTGAAGAGCACACTGGAACGGAGTCCGGAAGTGGGGTGAGTTCAGAGTCCAGTGCCCTCGAGTTTGGGGAGTACTGACGTTGTATGGGCACAGCAGCTTGGACTTTCCAACTTATCTTCCCATGTGGAGGACACTGAGAAGAGTAATGGGAGAAGACATGTAAAGTGTAGAACTCACAGTAGGATACCCTCAAGCACAGCTTCCAGGGTATATATGCTGATTATTCTACCATATGCTTCAAATATTGTGCAAGCTAAAAATCACATTGAAAAAGAAGTTGTATAATAATTAAAACAATATTCACTGTTATATGCTTGTAATATGCTTGTAAGTCAATCTCTGACTCACAAGAACTTCATGAGGCAGGGTAAAACTACTCAATTGGGGTTCCCTAAGATATAATCTTTACAGAAGCATATCACTAGAACTGTCCCCTTACAGATCCACTAGGTGGTTTCTACCTGCCATTCGCTCATGTAGTGGTTAATAGTTGAGCTCTGTTTGTGTTTCAGTGTTTCTAACAGTGACTGAGAATATGATTCTCTAAACATCAAGTATTAGATTATAATAATTATATTTATCACACATAGATATTTTCAAGTCCTCCCTGGAAATGGAAACAAATATAACAGTTTTGATGTAGTTTCCATTTCTAAATTATATTAAAACCTGAAGCAAGTGTGATAAAGATATGTATCATAATATCATGTAAAGCTTGCAAACTCAATTTGGAACACAGGGAAAATAGTATTTCTGAAAATTGTATTGTACTGAGGAAAAACTTCGTTACAATCAGATCAGCACGAATTCAAACTGGTATCACATACATCACCAATCATTTACAGAAAATGCTCCTTAAGATTACTCTAAGAACACTGCTTCTAAAGATAATAGGTCCTGAAGGAGTTTACTCCTCTTGTAAGGCACATATTTATCAATTCAAGTATTTATCATACTAAGCATTAAAAATGAGCTTTCTTGAGCCCAGTCTTTCAGACTAATAAACATGAAAACCCTCTAGTGTGTCTAGGAGAGACAAAGTCCATGAATTTATAAATACTGATTTTAGAGTAGGGATAAGGACTGTAATGCTTGTATAAACAGATGAAAGAAGCTTATGTAAAAATAGAACAGAAAAGGTGTAATTAAAATGTGGCAGTAGTGGCAGACATTTGAAAGACATTTTGAAAGTTGGAAGAAAGGGCTGTGAATTTTTAAACATGGTTAGAACAATAGCGTGCAGTTCATATTAAAACGTCCAGGAGATTTTACAACACCACATAAAAGAAATCTAGCTAGTATAAATAATGAAAGCTAATAAGCTTTGCACTAGAAAATACAAGCTTTTCACAAAACTAAACTAATCTTCATATAAAACTATCACTTTTACTTTGGCAAAATAGATGAGAAGAATAAAACTTTCTACCTCACAAACTCAAAACACTAATAACTAATAGAAAGTCATTTGTGTACAATGATTTAAGAAACTATAGAAATAAGTCATTCTTACAAAATACAGCTTATGTTCAGTCAGGTCACTGATGAAACATTTCAAAGTTAAGGGCTTTCATAAAATTATAGACTTAAATGTTTAGGAGATATATATATCTCTTCAATTTCAAAGATTTTTCTCCTTAGACATATTTAAAAGGCATCTTTAACTCTAATGGTACAATCTCTGCATAGTACTTGCAGGCACACTCAATGAATATGCTTTAACTCTGTAGTTTCCATGCAATATATAACAGTAACTTAAAGTAAAATCTGCACTAGATATAAGGCTTTTTTATCTTTCATGTATACATTTCAAATTAGCACACAAATTCTATTTTAGTTTAAAATAGTATTTTACGACATAGCTCTACAACGATTAGGAAATTTTAAGATCTGATATTTCCCCCCTAGAAGCTGCCTTTGCCAGACCCTCACATTAACTGTGACCTGCATTCCTAGAGTCATGTGGTTCAAATCTACCCATCACTCCATGGGAGAAGGATGGACAATTTCCTCCTGTGCAATTTATGGCCAGAGACAGTCCTAACTCACTCTCACACAACAACAATCACTCAACTTTATGATATGTTGCTATCACAAAAATTTAAAATCTAGGCAATGTCTCAGATTTCTTTTATCTTTCTTTTTTAAATTAATTTTATTTTATTATTACTTTTTACATGTATACCATCAAATTGGATCTGACTGGTACAGGAGGAGATTGTCCCTCCTTCTCCAGAAGAGCCTCTGGTGGATTCGAACTGTGCACCTCTGGAATTTCAGTGCAGCTTCTTGCCATTAGGCCACCAGAGCTCCCTGATTTCTTTTATCTTTCTAACCTTACATATTCAAGGATGTCTTCCTGGTTCCTTTTATATATTTTCATATATATTAATATATGAAAAAATAGGAGTAATACTAGATAAAATAAAATATGTACAGAGATAGATAAATGGATGGATAGACAGATAGAGATAGAAAAAAAGATGATAGATAGATAGATAGATGATATATTGATAGATAGATAGATAGATAGATAGATAGATAGATAGATAGATAGATATGATGCATAATATGTAACAAATGAAATAAAAACTCTTCCATCTGGGCATAATCAATCTGTCTTTACCCACTTATATATACATAAGACATTGATATTATAAATGTATTTAAAATGTTACTGGAAGAAAAAGTATGGTATAGAATAAGCAAAATGAGTAACAGAAACAAGAATAATAACCCCATTGTTATACGCTGTTGAGCTGCCTGCAACTCATAGAAACCCTATGTACAATAGCTCTGAAGTCTGCTCCACCCTGAGCCAGTCTCACTGACTCTGACACATTACCCCAGGTACTGTGTCAATCTCTCTCCTGCACTGTCCCTCCACTATTCCAAAGTTGATGTCCTTCTCCAAGGATTGTTCCCTCCCAGCCATATAACCAAAGTATGTGATATGGAGCTTCAAAATCCAAGAAGAAACTTGATTTTAGCATCTCCAAGATAGACCTGTTTGTTCTCATAGCTAATGATAGTATGTCCAATAGTCTTCTCCTGCACCACCACTCAAAGGCATTAATTTTTCTGTCATCCTTAGTCAGTGTCTAGATTTCTGATACATAACAAGTAATTGTGAAGGCCATGTCCTAGATCAGGCACTTCGTAGTCCCAAGACTGATGTTGTTGCTTCTCAGTACTCTAGACGAGAGGTTCCTGACTACAGATTTTCCTAGTGCAATTTGTCTTTCAATTTCATTATTCAAAGTTTTACCTGTTCTTGTTTACATTGTCACATTTGAATCGATTCATAGCTAAGCCTTCAGCGAATTTTCAGATACAGTAAATAACAGCGGAGGAAACTGCCCATCTTTGTCTCAAGGAACAGCTGGTAGATTAGATCTTTCATGTAGTCAGCCATGTTTGAGACATCATTGTGTCTTCTAAATGACAATTTTTAAGGGGATGGGGGGAAGGGAAGAAAATAGAACAAAGTCCCTCCTGTGGTATTATTCCTAGACTCAGAGTGTAATATGGATGAGAAAAAATTAAGTGGTTCCTTACAGTCTGGTGAGAAGGATATATATCAATCTATTAATCACACAAATCAATACAAAGTCACAATTGATGTAAGTACCACTTAAAGAGAAGTATATGGTCCTAAAAGAACTTAATGGGATTGATCTAGTCTGTTACATTAGGGGAAGCTATTCCAAGGAAGGGATGCTGTCCTGAGACCTAAAGGAGAAGTGAACTGTGTGGACACGGTATCAAAATGCATTCCCAGCAGAGAAATTGGCATGTGTATGTAACTAGCTTATTGCACAAGGGGTCAAGGCACCTACAAAAAAATGTACTTGATAATTTTTTGTCTGTCTGATCTCTATGGAATGTAAGTTTCATGACATGAATATTTTCTTTCTCCATTTCCTACCATAACTCTGGCACTTAAAATTTAGTATTTGTTGCAAAACTTATGTTCAATATGTATTTGGCAGAAGATGAATAAAGCGCACATGCAGGAAAGACCAAGATTGAACAAGTGTGAAGAGAGAGTGGAGAGATAGCCAGGAAGACCTCGTAAAGATTTGCAGGCCATCACAAGGACGTTTCCCTCTCCTCTTGGCAATAAAATGTTATAGAAGATGTCTTAGCAAGAGTTAAAATAAGAATATTTGTGGTCAAAAAAATCATTCTGTCTGGAAAAGTATTCAATACATGTGAAGAGAAGCCCAAAAGCACAAATGATATCAACTACCAGAGTTTCCCGCTCAGGTCCCTGTGAGAGAAGAGAAATTGTGGCAAGCACCAAGCTGGTAATCAATAAGAGTGATTAATTAAGAACATATTTTTTTTAAATACAAGAAATACATCATGAGCAGGTAAGGGACAATAAATTATTTCTGATTTGAACAACTGGTGGCCATTCAGCTCACTGAGGTTGGGAACAATGCAAGCGGACAAAGAAGCATCAGAGGGTGTATGTGTGTGTGCACATGTTGGGGGTGGAACCATTTGTATATAATGGAAATTTGTATAGAATGTTTGACCCTAATACTGCTTTTGTTATTGTTAGGTCCTTCTGAGTCAACTATGACTCATAGTGACCCTGTAAACAATAGATCTGAACCTTGCCTTGTCCTTCATCATCCTTATATTCTCTCCTGTGCCCTAGACCATTTTTATAATGTTTGTGTCAGTCTATCTTGTTGGCAGTCTTCCTCCTTTTAGCGGATTATATGCCTTTCCAAGCATGATACCTTTGTCAAAGGACTGTTCTCGCCTAACAAATGTCCCTACTTTGGCCTCTAAAAAGTATAACCTTTCCCATTAATTCACCTACCTACTCTCCTCTGCTATCCCTGTGAATTTTCCCCTTTCTTTTTTCTGTCTTTTCTCTCTCCTGTCCCTACTTTGGCCTCTAAAAAGTATAACCTTTCCCATTAATTCACCTACCTACTCTCCTCTGCTATCCCTGTGAATTTTCCCCTTTCTTTTTTCTGTCTTTTCTCTCTCCTTTCCCTTTTGAACATTTCTATGTATCGTACTCAATTATTCTATGATTTTCATTATCAGTCATCTTATGCAATATTTGTCATGCAATTGAGATATTGCACTCAACCTATTGTTCTCTATTCACTCTCTAGCTGGATGGCATTTTACAAAAATGTTGTTCTTTTCTGCATAGTATTCCACTGGGTGACTATACTGCACTTTCTCAATCCATTAATTTGTCCCTGGGCATGTGGGCTGTGTGCATCTGCTTGCTATAGTGAGTTACACCGCTGTGTAAAAAAATCTTCATTTGTGTCTCAGTTCTATTTTCCTCAAGTTATATTCTAAGCAGTGAAATAACTGGGTGACATGGGATTTCTATGTTTAGCATTTTAAGGAAGTGCCAAACTGCCTTCCACAGTGCTTGTACCATGCTACAATTCCACCAGCAGTGCATAAGAGTTCCAATCTCTCTGCATCATCAACATTTATTGCTTGCTGTTTTGCTAAACTTTACTACTGCTGCTGGAGTGAGACCTATTTCATTGTTTTTATTTGAATCTCTGATTACTAGAGATTTTGAAGATTTCCTCATGTATTTCTTGGTCATCTGAATGTGCTACTTTGTAAAGAGTATTTCATGTCCTTTGTCCATATTGTGATTAGGTTATCAGTCTTTTTCTTGTGGAGGCCCTGTAGTATTCTGTCAACTTTGTTTATAAGGTGCTTATCTGAAATATCATTGTAAAATGTATTTTTCCAAATATGTGGGCTTTCTTTTCATCCAGTTGAATAAAGTTGTTTTTTTTTTTGTTTTTTTTTTTTAATAAAGTTTTTAATCCACATAGGGATTTGATTTTAAAAAGGTCAAATTCTTCAATTTTATCTTCTCCAAGTTATGTGTCTATGGTTATGCTTGCAAGCCATTGATGTGGTTGACCAAGGGTCCTAATTTTGTTCCTATTTTGTTTTTTATGATCTCTATGGTTTTATGCCTACATACACTTGGAGTTGATTCTTTTTGCATGGTGGGTGATATAAATCCTGTTTAATTTTTAGCAAGCAGATGTCCTGCTTTGACAACATCATTTGTTAAAGAGGCAGCTGTTTTCTTATTTAATAGATTGTATTACATTGCCAAATACCATTTAACCATAGGTTGAAAGGTTGACTTTTGTATTCTCGATTCTATTTTCTTTTTTTATATGTCTGCCATTTCACCAATGCCATTCATTTTTAAATACTACAACTGTGCATTGGGTTTGAAAAATGGGAAGTGTGAGGCCTCCAACATAAGTTTTGTTTTCTAGAAAAGGTTTGCTTATTCTAGGTCTCCTTCCTTTAAAAAAAAATAAGGAAAATTGCCTTTTTGTATCTGTATTGAGATTACATTGAATTTATAGATTGCTTTTGGTAGACATATAATTTTCAATGTTCAATCTTCCTATCCATCAACAGGGAAACAGGGAATATTTTTTTCCTCCATTTGGTTAGGTCTCTTGATATTTCTTATAGTAGCATTCTGCAGTTCTTCTTTAAAAGACCTTTTGTGTCTCTAGTTATATGCCTAAAAATTTCATCTTGTGATTAGCTACTACTATAAATGCTACTGCCTTTCTAGTATCCCCTTCCATGACTTCTTTTTATTGCTGTAGAAAAATTCCTACAAATTTTTGTATGCTGATCTTTTATTCTACCACTCTACCAAATTGGTCTAGCAAGGGTCATTTTTTGGTGAGTCTTTGAGATTTTGCGTGTACACTATCACGTCATCTGCATTAATGAGTTTTATCACCTCTTTGCCAATTTGGATGCCTTGCCTCTGATTTTCTTCTTTGCCTTACTGGGCTGACTAGAACTTCCAATACAACTTTGAATAGGAGTGATGCCTGTGGGCAGCCTTGCCAGGTCCCTGTTTACAAGGGAAATGTTTTCAGTCCTTCACCATTGAGAATGAGGTTGGCTCTTGGTTTAGCATGTACACTTTTCACTTTGCTGAGGAGATTCTCCTCTACTGTTGATTTGTTGAATGTTTTAATCAGGAAGCACTGTTTGATTTTGCCAAAGGTCTGTTCTGCATCTATGGATAGGATCATGAGGTTCTTAATCTTTACCTTGTTAATTTGATAAATTTCTTTGTTTTTCTTATGTCAACCCATTCTTGCATTCTCCTTAGAAATCTCACATAGCTGTGATGAATTCTTTTTTAATATACTGTTGGATTTTTAATATACTGTTGGGGGTCTGCTGAGGACTTTTACATCTATGATCATGGGAGATATTAGTCTATACTTTTCTTTTGTGATGATGACTCTGCCTGGTATTGGTACTAGGGTTATGTGTGCATCACAGAATGACTGTAATTATCCCTTCTTCTTGATATTTTAACAATAAGTAGAATTCGTGATAGTTAGGATCTGAGTGTTTAGTAGAATTCACCCATAAAGCCCTCCAGGCCAGGACGTTTTTCTAGTGGGAGTCTGTATGACTTCCTCAATTTTTCTTTTGTAATGGATCTGTTCAAGTCTGGGTAAGGTGGATTTCTAGGAATTCATCCATTTCCTCTACATTTTCAAATTTATCACAGTATAGCTTTTCATAATATTTTAGTTATTTATTTAATTTCAGATGATTTTGTAGGGACATCAGCTCTTTGATTTTTTAACTGAATTATTTGTATTTTTTTCTTCTTTAAGTTGGTCATTTGCAAGTCTTTTGGAAGCAGAAGTGGCATCCACTTCCTAAACCACATGCCTCTGGAAACTCTATGAACACAGAGAAAAGAAGATAGTTACAGTACAGGTTCAGGTCTTTTGTTCATAGGGTCACTATAAGTCATGCTCGACTTGATGGAACTTAACAACAATAACAACAATGTTATGCCTGCTTTTAAAAAAAAATTTTTTAGTGACATTTTATTTTATTGTAGTTGTTGTGTGCCATCGATTCAGATCCAACTGGCACAGGAGACTGTCCATCCTTCTCCAGCAGAACATCTGATGGATTTGAACCACACACCTTTGGGATTGCAGCATAGCTTCTTGCCACTATGCCACCAAAGCTCCCTAAAGGCATGTCTATTTATCAACCTTTTCAAAGAACCATACCCTGGTTTTATTCACGGCTTCAATCATTTTTGTTTTCAATTCTATAGATTTCAGCCCTTACCTTTAAAATTTATTTCCTTCTAAAGCTTGCAGGACTAGCCTGTTGTTCTGTTTGCAGGAAATGTTTAATTAAGTAGTTAATTTTGCTAGTTTCTTCAAATGTTTGCTTATTGTCATGAACTGACATCTGAGGACTGCCTTCACTGTGCCCCAAAGGTTGTTATGATACATTATAGTTTCATTTGTTTCAAGGAACTTTTGTCATTATTTTTTCCTTCTATAACCCAGATGTGCTCAAGGAAGGTGTTATTTAACTTCCACATGTGTTCCCTCCCCACATTAACCTCTTTTTGTTAGTTTCTAACTTTATGGTAATGTGGTCTGCAAGGATATTTTGAATTACTATTTCAACATTTTTTAATTTGTTGAGGCTTACTCTGTGTCCTAATATGTGGTTAATTCTGAGAAATGTACCATGTGCACTTGAAAAGAAAGTAAATTGAGGGTTTTTTTTTTTTATTTTCAGCGAAGTACCCTGATTATATACAAGGTCTAGTTGGCTGATTGTTCATTATAGTTCTTCAGCATCTTTGTTAATTTTCTTTTGAGTTGACCTGTCCTTTGGTGAGAATAATGTGTTGAAGTCTCCAACTACTATTTTAGTATTGTCTCTTTCTTTCTTCAAGTTTTCTTGTTTGCTTTTTTATTTATTTTATAGTTCTATCATTAGGTACATTTGTTGTTGTTGTTGTTGTTGTTGTTGTTAGGTGTCGTCAAGTCGTAGATGACTCATAACAACCCTATGAATGAAAGGCGTGAACACTTGAATAACCATCGTTTCACCATGTTCATAGGGTTTCTGGAGGCAATCTATTTCAGAAGTGGATGCCACTCCTGATTCCAAGCTTGTTTTAATCAGGGAGCTGCACAGCTCCACCCAACACTATCCACCATGGGTAACCATTATCAGTGTTACAGTGTTAAGCATCACAGTAATCAAGAGTTATCACTGTACAGCAAATGAACACATCAGTGCTATACCACTTTTAATATAAGGCACTGAAAACTTCCAGCCTTTCCCAAAACACATTTCCAAAGCCATCTCCCCATTTTACACATTTCGTAGAGCAGCACCCCCATTATTCCAGCTCCACATGTGCTTTCCTGTGAGGAAGCTGTTAACTGATGATTTGTTCTCTTAATATATTATTCTTATAATCATCATTTGTATCCTTTATCTCTTAGCAATTTTCACCCTGAAGTCTAACAGAAATTAGTATTGTCACTCCAGCTTTCTTATTGATATCATTTACTTCATATATGTTTTTCACCATCTTATTTTTATTCTATCTTTCTCCTTGTTCTTTAAATGTGTCTCTTGTAGGCAACGTATAGATGCATTTCTGAGGTTTATCCATTATACCACTCTTTTACTTAATTGGTGACATTAAGTCATTCACATTCACATTGAGCGTGACAAGCTAGGTTTTATCAATACCATTTTGTTACATCTTTTTCTCTATTGTTACTGGTTACTATGGTACATCTACTTTCTTTTGCTGTCTCTCTATGAAGAACTTAGTATTTCTTGTAAGGTTGGTCTTATTTCCACAAATGCCTTAAGTTCCTGCTATTCTGCAAATGACCTAGTTTCTCCATTGTGTATGATAAACAGCTTTGCTGGGTACAGGATTCTTGGCTAGTAATCTTTTTCTTTCACCTTTCTTTATATACAATATTACTGTCTTCTTTGTCATTTTTTTTTCTGAGAAGTCAGAGCTTAATCTACTTGGTTCTCCTTTGTTGGTGACTCTAGTATTTTTCTTGCACTGTGTCTAGTGTTTTACCCTTGTATCTTCATTTCACTTTTGCTATTTTGGATTGTTTTTCCACATTTTTCTGTTGTTTCAGGTACTGTGGTGGCTGTGTCTTTTCTTTCTGGTGATAATTTTTCCTTTTATTGTTGCTCTTTATATTTTTAAATATTTTTATTGATATTCATAATACCTTTACAGTATGTTTCATTCATTTACATTGTTTTATACAATTTTTCATTTACATTGTTTATCATATAATCATTGATATTCATTCTATTTTATTTTTATATGAGTTTATTTATAAAAACTCCAGATCCTTCCCATTTCACTCACCCCCCACTCATCAAATTGTGAGACCCCATGATTGATTCCTCCTCATCCCTCTACTTCCACCCCATCCCCTTGGATCTACATACTCCTGGTTTGTATTTGTCCTTATGGGATTAAGTTAGATCACTCAGCACAATGTTCTCCAGTCCCTCTCAACTTAGGTAATAATTTACAAAGTCATTGCTCCTGTGAGCTAAGCAGTATTTTATTTTGTGAATGTACCATAATTTCTCAACCCTTTTGATTGTGGTTGGACATCTGGGCTGTTTCTATGTTCTTGCTACGGTGAATAGCGCTGCTATCAACATTGGTGTACAAGTCTCCATTTGTGCCTCAGTTCTCATTTTGTTCAGGATATATTCCAAAAAGTGGAATAGCTGGGTCATATGGAATTTCTATGTTCAGTTTTTGGAGGAAGTGTTAAACTACCTTCCAGAGTGGTTGTATCTTTGCACATCCCTACCTACAATGTTTAAGAGTTCCTTTCTTACCACACCCTCTCCAACATTTATTACTTGCTGTCTTGTCAAACTTTGCCACTGTTACTGAAGTGAGAAGGTATATCATTGTGGTTTTGATTTGCATTTCTCTTACTGCCAGTGATTTGGAACATTTCTTCATGTGTCTGTTGGCCATTCAAACATCTTCTTCTGTGAAAATTATTTCCATGTCTTTTCCCCATTTTGTAAATCTGTTATCACTGTTTTTCTTGTAGAGGCCCAGGAGTATTTTCTAAACTTTTGTTATGAGACTCTTCTTTGACCTGGTATTGCCAAATGTTTGTTTAGTCAGTAGGTTTTCTTTTCACCCTGTTGGAAAAAGGTTTTGATGCACACAGAGATTTAATCTTTAGAAGATCTTCTTTATCAATTTTATCCTCTCCATAATGTACATTTTTGGCTGTATTTTGCAGTTTATTTATCCCATAGACAAGGCCAAATAAACTTGATCCCAGTTTATCTCTCATGAACTTTATGGTTTTGGGCTTTACTCTCAGGCTTCTGGTCCATTTTGATAGTTTTCTTTTTTATATGGTGTGAGATGTGGATCCTGTTTTCAGCTTTCTGCAGGTACAGTCCAGTTTTGCTAGCACCATTTGTTGAATAAGTTGTCTTTCCCCCATTTGATAGCCTTGATTTATTTGTTAATGGCGAAGAGATTGAGATTGTTCACAGCTTCAGTTTGCTCGGCTCCACGGTCAACACTCTTGGCACCAGTAGCCAGGAAATCAAAAAACGTATTGCAATGGGAAAGTCTGCTCTTAGGGACCTCTCTAAAGTACTCAAGAGCAACGGTGTCTCTCTGGAGACTAAGGTGTGCCTGATACAG
>NW_006399874.1:9452295-9455939 GCF_000299155.1 Elephantulus edwardii
TAGGGTCACTATGAGTCGCAAATGACTCAACAGCACATAACAACAACAACATCAGTTGATGATAAATAGTTGGGTCTATTTCTGTTCTGTTGGTCTACGTGATCATCATTGTACCAGTACCATGTTGTTTTGGTTACTACCACTGTGTAGAGTAGTTTTTGAGGGCAGGAAATGCTATGCCTTCCACTTAATTTTTGTTTCTCAGAAGTGTTTTACTTATTTGGCGTCTCTTCTCTCTCCAAATAAACTTGACAACTTCCCTTTTGATCTCCTTGAAAAAGGAATATTTGGTATCTAGATTGGGATTGCACTGAACATGCAGATTGCTTTTGGTAGGATTATCATTTTCACAAATTGAGTCTTCCTAGATTTGGAAGCAGGAGTAGCATCCACTTCCTAAATAACATGCCTCTGGACACTCTGAATTTTGATAAATGTTGATTGTTATAGATAGGCTTCAGGTCTTTTGTTGTAGGGTAGCTATCAGTTGTGTTCAACTTGATGGCAATCAACAACAACAACATCCATAAACAGAGCACATTTTCCCCATTTCTTTAGGTCTTTTATTGTGTCTTGGAGAAATGATCTGTAGTTTTCTTTGTATAGGTCTTTTGTGTCTCTTATTTAGGTTCACTCTCAAGTATCTCAGTTTGTGGTTGGCTACTATAACTCGTATTGCTTTCTTGGATTCTTTCTCTGAGTTTTCTTTGTTACTGTTGAGGAATCCTTCTGATTTTTGGATAATGATCTTGTTTGCCACTCTACTAAATTGGTGTAATAACTGTAATAATCTTGTGTTTGGTTTTTTATTTGTTGGTTTGTTTGTTTTGTTGAGTCTCTGAGGCTTTGTGTATATACTATCATATTATCTGCATATAGTGATAGTTTAACTACTTCTCTACTGATCTGAATGCTTTTATTTTCTGCTCTTATCATAAAGTCCTAGAAAGCACTTCAATACAATATTAACTAGGAACGGTGGCAATGAGCATCCTTACCTGGTCCTTGTTCACAAGGAAAATGCTTTTAGTCTTTTTCCCTAGAGGATGATGTTGGGTCTTGGTTTTTTTCATATATGCATTTCACTACATTTAGGAAATTCCTTTTTATTCCAGTTTTTCTGAGTGTTTTTTTCAGGAGGAGATGTTAGATTTTTGTCAAATACCCTTTCTGTATCAATTATTAATATCATGTTATTTACTTTGTTAATATGGTAAATTAGGTTGATTTTTTTTCTTATATTGAATCATCCTTGGATACCTGTTATGAATCCCACTGGTCAAGGTGAATTATTTGTTTCATGTATTTTGGGATTCTATCAACTAGGATTTTGTTAGGAATTTTTGCATCTATATTTATGAGATATATTGTCCGTAGTTTTCTTTCTTGGTAATATCTTTGCCTGGTTTGGTATTAGGGTTATTTTTGCTTCATAGAATGACTCTGGAATTGTTCCTTCTCTTTCAATTTTTTTTAAAATAATTTAAGTAGAATTAGTGATTGATCCTCTCTGAACATTTGGTTAGAGTTCAGCTGTGAAGCCATCTGGTCCAGAACTTTTCTTATGGAGGAGTTTTCTATGACCTTTTCAATTTCTTCTTTTGTGATGGGTCTGTTCAAGTGTTCTACATCTGTCCTGGTCAATCTGGCTAAGACTCTTCACTTATGCTTTCAATTCTTTCCTCCAACATTTTTAACTTTTTCAGTATCAGTTCTGGAAATTCCATGTCAACAAAGTTCTTCTGTCTACTTCTCTCTGAAGTATTTATTTGGTCCTCAACCTGGAAGGCTTATTTAGAAAAGATGTATTGCAATTTGAGATTCTGCTGTTAGGGACGTTTCCAAAGTTCTGAAGAGCAATGGTGTCTCTCTGGAGACTAAGGTGCCTCTGATACAGGCCATGGTCTTTGCAATCACTTGTTATGCATCAGAGCGTTAGACAATGACTAGGGAGGATAGAAGGAGAATTGATGTCTTTGAGCTGTGGTGCTGGAGAAGAGTATTGAGGGTACCATGTACTGCTAGGAAAACATCAGATTTATCCTGGAGAGGGTTAAACGGGGCTGCTCCTTGGAGGCAAGGATTCTGAGGCTCTGTCTAACATACTTTGGACATGTTGTAAGGAGAGGCCGGTCCTTGGAGAAGGACATCATGCTTGGGAGGGTGGAAGGACAGCGCAGGAGAGGAAGGCCATCTATGAGGTGGATTGATTCAGTGACTGGGGTAATTGGGATGGGTGTGTCAGAGACAACTGGCACAGGACAGAGCAGAGTTTAGCGACTCAACGGCACATAACAACAAACAACAACATAATGTTTGACTCTGCCTGCTGCATCTTTGATTTTATCTGAGGTGGAAGGAGGTTGATGTTTCCCCTTAGATAGACAAAGACTCTGAGGATATCATGAACTTCATAGTAATCCTGACTAGCACCTTTCCCTCCTCAAGTCTATGGGTAACTACTCAGTAGTGATCCCTGCTAGAAGTGTACCTATGTCTTCACCTGTGGCTGAGTGGGAGGGACCTCTTCTTTCTTTGCCTGGAAAGTCTCTGTGTATAGATGGGGTTGCAGGCCCTCCTGCAGAATGTGCTGTGGAGTACTAAATTCATTTTTGATTGTGCTCAGATTGCCACATCTTTCTCCCGTGAGATGGCTATATGGTTCAAGCTACTAACTTTTCAGTTTCTAATTGCAAGTTTAAGTACTTTGTGACCAGAATTCCTTACTATGTACCAAGTAATAGTTAATTATTGGGAAATTACTCAAAGATAAATAAAATATTTGTAAGAAAGCCAGTTTAGCATTAACTGTATTATTTCAGCACTAAAAACAAGGCAGCAGTCTTGGGTTTTGTTATCAAGAAACAAACTCATAAAATCTTGGAGAAGGAATGTTACAAACTGTTAGAAATGTTATTTTAAAAGTGAGGCAATGTTTGGATATTATTAAACTACTCTTGTTTCTGTTAGGCTCCATTCAGTTGGTTCTGAGTACCAAATGCCACTTGGTCTTCTGCCATCCTCACAACTGTTACTGTGTTTGAGTCTACTATTGCAGTTACAGTGTCAATTCAACTTGATGAACTCCTTTACATCTTCAGAGATCCTCTGCTTTACCAAGCAGGATGCTAGGTGGTCTTCACTGCAAAATATTTCTTGTGAATGGAACAACTGATTTCCTTAATTTTGGAATTTTTTTTTCAAAGAAAATATTCCCTTTTTTAACAAAGAGTAGTTATTACACACATTAATGCAATAAAGCTAAAAAATTCCCTTTGAAACAAGTCAGTTATTCATTACCCATTATAAAAAATACAGCTTTATGGCCAACAAGCACGTGAAGAAATGTTCAAAATCCCTAGCTCTGAGAGAGATGCAAATCAAGACAAGCATGAGATAATCTCACCCCAGTAAGACTAGCAAAATTTAACAGAACAGCAAGCAACAAATGCTGGCGAGGTTGTGGAGAGACTGGAACCCTCATTCACTATTGGTGGGAGTGTAAAATGGTGCAACCACTGTGGAAAGCGATGTGGCGCTTTCTCAAAAAGTTGCAAATAGGGATACCATTTGACCCAGCAATTCCACTACTGGGAATATACCCTAAAGAGACCATAAATGGCATCAAAGTAGATATATGCATA
>NW_006399874.1:9456434-9458505 GCF_000299155.1 Elephantulus edwardii
GAATGAATGGCATTCCAAAATCTCTGTAGATGTTCATTGAAATGAAAAATAAATAGATAATTAAATAAATTTAAAAATAAAAACAAAACAAAAATACAGCTTCCTTTAACTGGAAGTTCACCCCTCACATCACAGCCCATTGCCTTTGTAGGTTTCACTGGATAATTTCCACAAGTCCCCATGGATGTGAGTTTGGAGACTTAGCACAAATGTTGATGCCACTAATTTTGTTATAAATAATAAAGCTTTGGTTTTTTTTTTCTGACTCAGGAACTTCATGCTTTCTGACAACATCCACAAAACTCTTGCCAGACTGATTAGGTGATTAGGTAGCAAATAGGGTTAAATCTCAAATATAGTTCTTGAGAATATTATGACCAAGAGAGTCAGGAATACTCAAAATTCATTTTTGCCCACCCACTAAGTTTTATCTACCAGAATGCCAATATTTTATAATCCAGTGGCCAAAAATAGTTAAGTTACTATGTTATTACTGGCTATGTTTTTGCACCAGATAACAATAGGCCACTCTCCTGCGTATACTGAGGAATCACGTTTTAGAAACTACTAAGAGAATCTTTTCACTTGATAATCCAAACTGAACTCAGGATCACCAGGCTTTATGAACAACAGGTAGAAAAGAATATTTTTTGTTATATTCCTTTTCTCCAAAATATTCTTTAATAATATTTATTGAATGCAGTAAAGTTAAGATTCAATGTATTGAAGAATTCTTAAATACACCAGAGTTCCATGTAAAAATTAGAAAATCACATATATATGTTTAAGGGAAATATGGTGTCTAAGCAGATAAGGATTTGAGTTGACAATCCAAAGGCACACAGTGCAAATCTACCAGCTTCTCCACAGGAAAAAGATGGGTATTTTACTCCCATGTGATTTCCAGCCTCTCAGAACCTACTGGAGGATCCGCTATTAGTCAGTTCTAACTTGATGACAATGAATTTAGAGCTGAATTATAAATGCATCTACAAATACATGCACTAATAATATCAAATTTAGCAATTTGGACAAGTCTTATCTGATATCCAAAGTTGTCTGACAGTATGTGTTATGAATGCTATATTCTCTATTTTATCCACAATCTTGAAGGTCAACTTGGTTTACAAGATTAGCAAGACTCTTGGCTCTAACAGACTCAAAGAACTGAAAAATGGAGGGAAAAAAATGCAAAGTAAGCAAGGATGCTTACTTAAATTATAAAACCTGACACTTAACAGTCCTGCATGTGGGTGTAGAAACATTCTATAGATTTATCTCAAAAATTGCTTAAAACCAAAGTAAAAAAGCCATCAAAAGTTGATTATTAAATTCAAAGAAAGTTCTGCAACAAATAAAAGATGCACAATATAGAAACTCAAGGAAAAATAAATCTACATATCTCTTTAACATTATCCAAGCATTACTGTATGAGGGTGAGTTGACTTTGACATCTGTCACCCCACTGACTGTCACATGGCTAAGTATAATGTCATCTCTTTGTTTTGAATTGTAAAATATGCAAGGCTTGTTTTGAAAGATACTGGATTTTTGACAGGATGAAGTAGTAAATGATTCTTTAGAAAAGCGTGGTAAGAAGAGAAATACAGCATGTCTCAACACCACTTTTCCCTCCCACCATACTCCCTGGTATGTGAGAAACGCAAGTCAAAACTACAAGAAAATTGATGTAAAGAATCAGAATAAGATAGAGGCAGACAATTCTATATTTTGAAAGCAAATTTTTGATGATCGATAGCCTATTTCTCAAAGTACTATACAAATTCTTATATACCACACATGTATACAGATATTCATATTCACAGACAGAAATATTTATCCACATGTGGTCCATTTATATATGTACTCACATGTGACCCATTTCTAAGTAGAGAATGTTATACAAAGTGTTATTTAATATTAATTTCCTTTAAGCAAGAAGACCAATTGGTAGGAAAAGTTATTGTCAATAATTCTCTTTATACTGGTTAGAAAACCAAAATAAAGATGGTATTTGTAAGAACATCTTGGTGAAAAACTACATGCTAGTTACCATGGAAAATAAGAGCCA
>NW_006399874.1:9458690-9473589 GCF_000299155.1 Elephantulus edwardii
TTATATTTCTACAATTAGGAGTTAATCATTGAGCCAAAAAACATGCATTGGAGAAACATGATAATGAATTAGAAATTGTTATTTTGTACCATAAAGTAAGAGCTGACCAATAGCTGACCCTTCAGAAGGTTTTCAGAGGCAGTTAATAATAGCACAGTAGGACACTCCACACCCTTCTCCCATGGAGCAGCTTGTGGCCTCATACCATGTGCCTTTGTTGCAGTGTGGCTTCTTGTCACTAGGCCACCAAAGATTGTTTAAAAATTATTCAGTACAAAAAAAAAAGTATTGCTGACTTAAATCCACTGGGTTTAAAAATGGATTTCAGAAACTTTTCCAGAATAACTCAGAAAAATAGAGAAAGTCTTTGGCCATCAACCTAGTGAAAGTTTTTGAGCCCTGTGGGTCTAGTGGATAGAGAGTTATGCTACCAAGCCAAAGGTGGGTGATTTTAATCTGCAGCTCTCAGACCTGGTTTTGATTGTTTTTGGTCAAACATTGTCCTAAGTTCTACAGCACTGGTCGATTTGCTATACACAGGTAACTCGTGGTTGCCCTGAAGCTAAACACAGTCACACAGATGTGTCAAATGTGATAATGGTTAGTCATCGTGGACAGTGTTTGGTGGAGCTCTCCAATATCAGGGTTGGTGTGAGACTGAGAAAGATTGGATAAATTATGTCAACTGTATTGAAACAGATGAGGGAGAGAACAGTTTAAAAGTGATACATGATTAGTTATTATGGCTATGATGGGAGTCCAAGGTGAAGGCTGCAAAGTGAAGTGTACTTGGTGGGGTGGGGGTTGGGGGATTGTATACCAATGAAGAAATTTTTCTTCTGCTTTTCAGAGAGAGGAGCGAATTGGGGGGAAGGGGTGGGCAGGGAGAAAAATGCAACAATGAATGAATGGAAATCCCAAATTTCTGTAAATGTTCATTAAAATTAATAAAAGTAAAAAAACACACAACAACAACAAACAAAAAAACCAAGCTTGGAAGCAAAAGTGGAATCCACTTACAAAATAGCTTGTGTGCAGAAACTCTATGAACTTGGAGAAATGATGAAAGTTATACAAGCGTTCAGATGTTTCGTTCCTAGGGTTGCTATGAGTCATCTATGACTCGATGACACTTAACAACAACAACAACAACAATGTATTACAATGCTCTTTTAATAATAAATACTAAAAAAAGAAATACTTATAAAAATATATTTGAAAGTATATAAATTCTCAGACTGATACAAAAGTAGTCTTTTATTCACTACAATATTTATGCCACCACCTTCCAAACTTCCAAAGAACCTGTATCTATTTATCTCATAAATTGTGATACATTAGGAAATATAGGAATAAATCAATTATATAATGTAGGAAGCATTAAAATTCTTGAAACTTTAAATTCTTTCTTACCAAAGAGATACTATATGCTCCTTATAAAATATTATGCTAAAATATTGAATTCTTTTAATAGCAGGATGCTGAATCAACAAAATTGATGAGGTTAAGTTCAGGGTTTTAATTATAATTTTGTATTTTGTCTCCAGTTACATATAGAAAACATGAATGAAAAAAATAATTACAATATATACTGGAAATAAATTTACATAGAGTAACAATTATTTTGAAAACAAATATTATTAAATTTATTGCTTCCAAACAGTTTCTTCTTACTGTCATGATTGGCAATAAAAAATAAAATTATTTACTAAGTACATGGAAAATATCTGGATAGCTTTCTTGTCAATTGAGTGGTGGTAGCAAAAGAAGTCATTAATTTTAATTAATTATTTAATGACTGATACTTATGAAGAAAAACATAAATAACTCTTTGAATTCTATAATACTGTGTGGTGTTCTGCTCTTCTAGAAAAAACAAAACAAAACTTTATTGATAGTGATCATATCGATCTTACTGATAGTAGTTACTGTGTCAGGTTCTCTACACTTATCCTGTACTTTTCCAAACATGATGACAATCCCCAGGGACTGGCCTCTCTTGATTGCATGCCCAAAGAATATAAGACAAAGACCCACTATCCTTGATTCTACAGTGTCTTCTGGCTGCATTTCTTCCTACAGAGATATCTGGCCTTTTAATAATATTGAATAGCATATTCAATATTATTCACCAACTCCACATTTAAAAGATACCACTTTTCACATGCATATAAAGTGATAGATAGATAGATAGAGCTAAAGATAGAGACAGAGATAGAGATATAGTGGCCTAATGGCAAGAACTCCAGATATAGATGATAGATAGATAGATAGATAGATAGATAGATAGATAGATAGATAGACAGACAGAGAGAGAGAGAGAGATGTCATCGAGTTATCTGCGACTTTTAGGGACCCTATGTACAACAGAAGAATGTCTATCTGTGTTTCATTGACTGTGCAAAGGCATTTGACTGTGTAGATCATAACAAACTATGGCTGACTCTGAGAAGAATGGGGATCCCAGAACACTTGATCGTTCTAATGCGAAACTTATACTTGGACCAGGAGGCAGTTGTCAGAACAGAGCAAGGGAACACTGCATGGTTCAAAACTGGGAAGGGCATATGCCAGGGATGCATCCTATCTCTATACATTTTCAACCTATATGCAGAAGAGATTATCTGGGAGGCTGGGCTCTATGAGGAGAAATGTGGGGTCAAGATTGGTGGATGATTTATCAACAATCTGTGTTATGCGGATGACACAACCCTGCTTGCTGAAACTGAAGAGGACCTGAAGCACCTGCTGCAGAGGGTCAAGGACTGCAGCCTACAATATGGATTGAGGCTCAATGTTAAGAAGACAAAGATTCTCACCACTGGACCAATCGGCAGCATCCGGATGAATGGTGAAGAGATTGAGATTGTACACAGCTTTAGTTTGCTTGGCTCCGTGGTCAACAGTCTTGGCACCAGCAGCCAGGAAATTAAAAGGTGCATTGCCATAGGAAAGTCTGCTGTTAGGGAACTCTCCAAAGCACTGAAGAGCAATGGTGTCTCTCTGGAGACTAAGGTGCATCTGATACAGGCCATGGTCTTCTCAATCACTTGTTATGCATCAGAGAGTTGGACAATGACCAAGGAGGATAGAAGGAGAATTGATGCCTTTGAGCTCTGGTGCTGGAGAAGAGTACTAAGAATACCATGGACTGCTAGGAAAACAAACAGATTTGTCCTGGAAAGGGTTAAACCAGGCTACTCCTTGGAGGCAAGGATTCTGAGGCTCCGTCTAACATAATTTGGACATGTTGTGAGGGGAGACCGGTCCTTGGAAAAAGACATCATGCTGGGGAGGGTGGAGGGACAGCGCAGAAGGAGAAGGCCCTCTATGAGGTGGATTGATTCCGTGACTGGGATAATTGGGATGGGAGTGTCGGAGACAGTGCGATTGGCACAGAACAGAGCAGAGTTTAGGGCTGTTGTACATAGGGTCACTATGAGTCACAAGCGACTCAACAGCATATAACAACAACAACAACAACATGTACAACAGCCCTAAACCTTGCTCTACACTGTGCCAATCTCTCTGTCTCTTTCACACTTACCTCCATTTTCCCAGTCAATGAATTAATCCAACTCGTCCAGGGTCTTCCTCTCCTGTGCTGTCCTTCCACCCTCCAAGGACTGGTCCCTCATTGCAATATGTACAAAGTATGCCAGATGAAGGTTTTGAATCCTTGCCTCCAAGGAGCAGCCTGGTTTCACCCTCTCCAGGATGAACCTGTTCATCTTCTTAGCAGTCCATGGTATGTATATTAAATACTCTTCTCCAACACCACAGCGCAAAGACATCAATTCTCCTTCTATCATCCCTAGTCATTATCCAGCTCTCTTATCCATAGCAAGTGACTGTGAACACTATGACCTTTATCAGGTGCACCTTAGTCTCCAGACTGACATTGTTGCTCTTTAGTACTTTAGAGAGGTCTCTGCCAGCTTACTTTCCCACTACAAGATGTCTTTAAATTTCCTGGCTGCTAGTACCAAGAGTGTTGATTATGGAGCCAAGCAAACTAAAGCTGTGGACAATCTCTATCACTTCACCATCTATCATGATGCTTCCAATAGGCTCAGTGGTAAGAATCTTTGTTTTCTTGATATTGAGCTTCAATCCATATTAAGTCTTCAGCAAGTGCTTCAGGTACTCCACAGTTTCAGCAATCAGGGTTCTGCCATCTCCATAATGCAGATTGTTGATGAGTCTACCTCCAATCCTGATGCCACATTTCTCCTCATAGAGCCCAGCCTACTAGATACTAGATCTGTTCTGCATATAGATTGGAAAGGTATGGAGATAGAACACATCTTTGGTGTACATCCTTCTCAATATTGAACAACGCAGTGTTTCCTCGCTCTGTTCTGATGACTTTGAAATAAGCCTGAAAAACTTACATTATAGTCCCATGATTTCTAACATCTCTACTATATTGTTATTTATTCTAAACATTGAGTTAACTAAATAAGAAAAATGCATTTACTTAAATAACACAAAAATGTTTTATATCTTTTAAAAAGAAAGTTGTACCTCTAAAAACCTGAGTTACCAAACTGCTATTAAACCAGATTCTTTCATATCAATTAACCCTATATGCAAAAGTCCAGGGGAAAAACATCCAGCTAACATACAACCAGTTTTTCAGAACTTGTTTGTAATTTAGTATTAAGGGGAAAAATACTGATGTCACATTTTCAATTAACATTTCTGCTTTACAAGGTAAAGATATATTTTAAATATGCATCAACATTTATTGTAGATTAACTAAATTCCAGATGCTGCAATAGGTTCTGAAGAATACCTGTATTTATTCTTTATTATATTTTTTATCTTTATTATTGAGAAGCTGCTTTTGAAACATACAATTGGTAACAAAATGTGGTAAGTGTGATAAGAATAACAAGCCCAATGCTAAGGGAGTAGAAAATAAAAGATGCTTAGAGTACTCAGAGATAGGCTTATAAGAAAAAATACAATTAGAAGAATGATAGACTGATGTCTTCATTAAAACAGGTGTTTGCTAAAAAACCGTGTTGTCTTAAATCTGTAGTATGGAAATAGAAGTTCTTTTTTATCACTACTAGGACAAATAGTCTAGATTTCAAATGTGTACTTAGTAATCAGAAAGACTATGGCCTCAATCAGACGCACTGTCATTCTCAAACTGACATCACAACTTCTCAATAATTTGGAAATGTCCCTAACTGCAATTTTTCCAATACAATGTGTCTCCTTATTTCCTGACTGCTGACACCAAGGGTGTTGATTGTGGAACCAAGCAAGAAGAAGCTGCTGACAGTTTCAATCTCCTCTCTATCCATCTTGACACTGCCTTTTGGTTCAGTGGTAAGAATCTTTGTTTTCTTGATACTGAGATGCAATCCATACTGAAGGCTGTATTCTTTGATCTTCCACAACAAATGCTTCAAGTCCTCCTCATTTTCAAGAAATACGGTTGTGTCATCTGCATAATGAAAGTTATTGATGAGTCTTCCTTCAATCCCAGTGGCACATTCCTCTTCTTAGAGTGCAGCTTCTTGGATAATTTGCTCAACATATAGATTGAATAGGTTTGGAGATAGAATACAACCCTGATGCACTCCCTTTCCAATTCCAAACCATGCAGTGCTCCCCTGCTCTGTTCACACAACAGCCTCCTGGTCCAAGTATAGGTTCCTCATGAGCACAATCAAGTGCTCTTGGATTCCCATTCTTCTCAATGTCAGCAACAACTTGTCATGATCCATACAGTCAAATGCCTTTCATAGTCAATAAAGCACAGAAAGACATTCTTCTGGCATTCCTTATTTTCAGCCAGGATCCATCTGACATCAGCAATGATATCTGTGGTACCATGGCCCCTTATAAATCCTGTTTGAAGTTCTGGCAGTTCCCTATTTATATACTGTTCCAGCCAGTTTTGAATGATTTTGAGGAGTATTTTGCTTGCATGTGATATAAATGATATTGCTCGATAATTTTCACATTCAGTTGGATCACCCTTCTTGGGAATGGGAACAAAAATGAACTGCTTCCAATCTGTTGGCCAGACAGCCATCTTCCAAATGTCCCGGCATAGATTGGTGAGTACACCATGGGTCTGAATCTTTTGTTCATAGGATCACTCTGAGTTGTGCTCGACTCAAGGGCACCTAACAACAACAATAACAGTATAAATAGTAGGAAAACAAAGCTTCTTACCAGTGGACTGATAGGCAACATCATGATGGATGGAGAGGAGATTGAAACTGTCAACAGCTTCATCTGTTTGGATCTAAAATTAACACCCTTGGTACGAGCAATCAGGAAATAAAGGGACACATTGCACTGGAAAAGTCTGCAGTTAGGGACCTTTCAAATTACTGAGGAGCAGTGATGTCAGTTTGAAGACAAAAGTGCATCTGATTCAGGCCATGGATTTTCTAATTACTAGCTATGCATCCAAGTGCTAGACAATGAATAAGGATGACAGAAAAAGAATTGACGCCTTTGAGCTGTGGTGTTGGAGAAGAGCAATGAACATGCCACGAGCAGCCAAAAGAATGAACAGATATGTCTTGGAGAGAGTGCAGACAAAGTACTCTTCGGAGGCAAGAATGATGAGGTATTGCCTCACATACTTTAGAAATGTTCCTAGGAGGGGATCTTCCTTGGGTAAGGACATACTGCTGGGAAGTCTGGAGGGTCAGCAAAGGAGGGGAAGATCCTCAAAAAGATGGACTGATATGGTGGCTGCTGCGATGGTCTCTTGTATTACAGAAAGTGTGAGGATGGCACAGGATAAAACAGAATTCAGATTTTTTTGTTCATAGTTTCACTATGAGTCATGCTCAATTTGAGGCCACCCAACAAGGACAAAAACACAACAGGACAAAGAGTGAAAAAGTCAAAAGCTTCAGCATAATAAAAAAACGGAATTTTTTTTTAACTTTAAAAAATACTTTAATATGGTTTGCTTACAACTGTTCATATACATTGTGTTTCACAAGTTTATGTAATTGTTTTGGTTGTGTGTCCTTGTACCCAAATTGACCCATATTGGACCCTCTGGTGAGTTTTCAAAGACAAGAAGTCACACAGGAGGAGACTGCCCATCTTTCTCCCAGAGAGCAGCTGGTGGATTCAAATCCTGTGCCTTTGGAATTGCAAAGCAGCTTCTTACATTAGGCCACAAGAGTTCCCTTTATGTAAATGAAGACTTAATTTTATTACTGATTGGACTTATTTTCACAAGTTACAGACTGGATGGTTTAAACTAATCTTCCTATTTGGTTTAAAACTTTTTAAGTAATTTTAGTTAAAAAAAAGTGAGAGCAAAGTGGGTCAAAATCCAAGATGAGAGTGAAACCTAGAGAAGAAATAAGCTTAGCACTAGACATGAAGAAATGCTTCAAATCACTGGCAATAAGGGAGATGCAAATTAAAAACACAATGACATACCATCTCATTCCAGTAAAAGCTTTACAGGGCAGCAAGTAATAAATGTTGGAGAGGATATAAAGATGAAGGGACTCTTATACATTGATGGTGGGATTGTTAAATGGTACAACCATTCTGGAAGGCAGTTTGGAGTTTCCTCAAAAAGCTGAACATAAAAATTCCACATGACCCAGGTATCCAACTACTTGGAATATACCCTGAGAATACGAGAACTGAGGCACAAACTGAGATTTGTTTACCAATGTCTATAGCAGCATATTCACCATCGCAAGAACATAGAAACAGTATAAATGTCCAACCACAAATGAATGGATTCCATTAACACAATGGAATACTATGCAGTATGCAGGAGTAATAACTTTGTAAATAAATATCTATCTTGGAAGGGACTGGAGAGTATTATGCTGAATGAACTAACTCAGCCCCACAAGGATAAATATTATAGAATATTGATATGATGTGATGTGATGTGATATATTATATGATATGATATTATAGAATGAGTCTAAGGATGCAAGAGGGGTGGAAAAGGTTGGAAGCAGAGGGATGAGAATGTGCAGGGGGGGATTAATCATGCAGTTGTACAATTTAATGAGTGGGGGAAGGGAAATTGAAAGAATTTATTTTTAAAACAACGTATTCAAATTTTTGTGAGCATCATCAGGATTGGTGGAAGGTCTATTAACAATCTCCGTTATGCAGATGACACAACCCTGCTTGCTGAAACTGAGGAGGACCTCATGCACTTGCTGCGAAGGGTCAAGGACTGCAGCCTTCAGTATGGACTGAGGCTCAATGTCAAGAAGACAAAGATTCTCACCACTGGACCAATTGGCAGCGTCAGGATGGATGACGAAGAGATTGAGAGTGTTCACAGCTTCAGTTTGCTCGGCTCCACAATCAACACTCTTGGCACCAGCAGTCAGGAAATCAAAAATCGTATCGCGATGGGAAAGTCTGCTGTTAGGGACCTCTCTAAAATACTCAGGAGCAACAGTGTCTCTCTGGAGACTAAGGTGCGCCTGATACAGGCCATGGTATTTGCAATCACATGTTATGCAGAGAGTGGATGCTTTTGAGCTGTGGTGCTGGAGAAGAGTACTGAATGTACCATGGACTGCCAGGAAAACAAACGGATTTGTCTTGGAGAGGATTAAACCAAGCTACTCCTTGGAGGCAAGGATTCTGGGGCTTCGTCTGACATACTTTGGACATGTTGCCAGGAGGGATGGGTCCTTGGAGAGGGACATCATGCTTGGGAGGGTTGAGGGACAACGCAGGAGGGGAAGACCCTCTAGGAGATGGATTGATTAAGTGACTGGGGTAATAGAGACGGGTGCGTCAGAGGTGGTGCGGTTGGCGCAGGATAGAGCAGGGTTTAGGGTTGTTGTGCATAGGGTCGCTATGAGTCGGAAACGACTCGACGGCACATAACAACAACAATTCAAATTTTATAAATAAACTAGTAGAAAATATCTTCAATCACAAAATAAAAAGAAGATACTTTAAATAATTTTTAGTTTCTCCAGGGATAAGTAAAAAGTAAAAAGAGGCAGGATTTATCAAAAGAAATTTGGCCTTTCTTGGTTGTCACCAAGATTACTGCTAATCACCTAAGTAGTTCTGAAATATCTCAACTACTGAATTACATGATAAGCAATTTCTAAAATGTCTACCATTTTAGGTACACAAGAAAAGCAAATAATAAACAGTCTGAAATCAAATACCAATACTCTGAAAAAATAATTATTTCCTCAAGTAAATTTCAGTAGCAACATGAAGCACCAAAACAGAAAAAGGTAGCAAGAAAGAAAAACATAGGAACAACATAATAATAGACTGTTGTTACATGCCTTCAGGTAGACTCCAACTCGTAGTGACCTGTGTGCAACAGCTCTGAACTCTGCTCTATCTTGAGGCAATTCCCTTGTCTCTGACATACCTACCCCCATTACTCTAGCCACTGAGTCAATCCATGTGATCCAGGGTCTTTCTCTCCTTGCTGATCCTCCACCATTCCAAGAATGATGTCCTTCTCCACGGACTGCTTTTCCTTGCTACATGGTCAAACTTTGTTAGACAGAGGTTTAAAATTGTTGGTTTCTAGAAGCAGCCTGATTTTACCCTTACCAGGACAGACCAATTTTTTTCTTCCAGCTGTCCATGTATATTCATTATTCTTTTCCAGCACCACAACTCAAAGTTATCAATTCTTCTATCATCCTTTGTCAATGTCCAGCTCTCTGATACTTAGCCATGAATGACAAAGACCATAGACTGGACCAGGTGCACCTTAGTCTCTACACTGACATCGTTGCTCTTTATTACTCTGGAGAGGTCCCTGACAGATTTTACCAATGCAATTCATTAAGAATGTTGATGGCACTAAGTGCTGGTACCAGGGTTGCAGTCCTTGACCTTCTCCAGCAAATGGCTTAGGTCCTCCTCAGTTTCAACAAATCAAGATTTTTTCATCTGCATAACACAGGTTATTAATTCGTCTTTCTCTAATCCTGATGTCACATTCCTCCTCATAGAGCCCAGCCTCCTGGAAGATCTTTTCCACATATATATTTAAAACACACGGTGACAGGATACATCATTTGTACATACCTTTCCTAATTCTGAACCAGGTAGTGTTTCCTTGCTCTGTTCTGATGACTGCCTTCTGGTTCAAGTATGCTGTTGTGTACCATAAAGTCAGAACCAACCCATAGCTGACCCTCCAGAAGAGTTTGTTAATTGCACAGGAGGAGAATTCCCATCCTTCTCCCAAGGAGAAGCTGGTAGTCTCAAACCGTGTGCCTTCAAGATTGAGCATGGTTTCTTGCCACTAGGCCACCAGAGCTCTTTGTATAGGTTTTACATAAGCATGATCATGTTCTGGGCTTCCCATTCTTCTCAGAGTTAACCACAATTTCCTGTGATCCACAGAGTCAAATGTCTTTGCATAGTCAATGAAACACAGATAGATATTCTTCTGGTATGTAAATGAAAAAATAGGTTATAAGAGATGCAGTGTTTGTTTAGATAAAATTTGAACCTAATGAAGTTAACCAATGCTTGGCAGTCTTCAAATAAGAATCATATCACACTGGAAAAAATATATCAAATAGAACACTCAAATTAAAACAATTTCATCGAGTGATAGTTATTACTAAAACATATATAAAATATATAAAAAGCCTAAGTGAAGATATTTAACTGTAACTAGAACATAGTTGAAATAAAAACTAATGAATATATGGAGTGTATAGTGAAAGATGAAATGAAAGAAACATATTCTTCTTCTTGGGAAATGACTGTAAATAGGACAGGAATGAAGTAAATTCTCAAATTCAATGGTATATATAGGCAGAATGGATCTGTTTTCCTTCCATGTGATTTATTACATCTGAAATTCCACTGGAGGGCCAGCTATGGCTCAGTTCAAACTCAATGGAACACAAGAACATACCCAAGGAATACCAAGGACTTCTGACAGCTGCTAGAAACAGAAATATATGAAGAACAAACTCACCTAAGCTACATCTTTAATTCACATTTCTCCTGATCAGTGAGAAATTAATTTTTGTTCTTTCAATCCATCCACTTATATTTCTGTTAAAGCAACACAAAGTAACTGAGAGATGGTCAAGTAGATTTAACTCATAATTGAAAGCGTGGCACAAAACAAGAAAATTGGTTAATGCAATATAACACATTAACAGAATAAAGAAAGGAAGCACATGGACATCCACAGTCAACAGTCTTGGCACCAGCAGCCAGGAAATTAAAAGGCGCATTGCCATGTGAAAGTCTGCTGTTAGGGACCTCTCCAAAGTAATGAAGAGCAATGGTGTCTCCCTGGAGACTAAGGTGCATCTGATACAGGCCATGGTCTTTACAATCACATGTTATGCATCAGAGAGTTGGACAAGGAGGATAGAAGGAGAATTGATGCCTTTGAGATGTGGTGCTGGAGAAGAGTATTGAGAATACCAAGGACTGCTAGGAAAACAAACAGATTCATCCTGGAAAGGGTGAAACTGAGCAGCTCCTTGGAAGTAAGGATTCTGAGGCTCTGTCTAACATACTTTGGACATGTTGTAAGGAGAGACCGGTCCTTGGAGAAGGACATCATGCTTGGGAGAGTAGAGGGACAGCACAGGAGGGGAAGGCCCTCTATGAGTTGGATTGATTCAGTGACTGGGGTAATCGGGATGTGAGTGTCAGAGACAGTGCAATTGGCACAGGACAAAGCAGAGTTTAGGGCTGTTGTACATAGGGGCGCTATGAGTTGAAAGTGACTCGATGGCACATAACAACAACAACCTATGGGATTGCAGTGCAGCTTCTTGCCACTAGGCCAGCGGAACTCCCTAAAAACAAACAAAACCCCACATTTTTATTTGCTGCAACAATATTGATATTGTTTAGTTGTTGCTTGGACATACACAATTTTCTCCTTACTTGCTGAACTTAGAATGTATCCTTATGTAATATTTAGTATCTGGAAATTCCATAAATTTTATATAAAGTATGTAAAAGAGTAAGGATGGATTAAGGTTCCACTAATACTGAATAACTACACTGCAATCACAAAGGCATGTGGTTTGAATCTACCAGCTGGTCGGTACAAGGATGGACAATCTTTTCCAGTGCAATTGAGTCGGTTTCAACTTGATGGTACACAAAAATAGTACTAAGTAAAAATTAAGAAATAACCTTTTCTAGGCAATTTTGTGATTATTTATGTTAAACCGTCATGGCATATAATGAATGAAATCAGTTTTCTGAAACAGCAACAGAAAGAAAATTCATGCTTCATAATAAGGCCTTCCTGAAAAATTCATAAGGGTATGGTGGGGGAGGTGGAGGGGACGGAAAGCTTCTTCCCCTGGGTTTGCTCACCCCTACAGTATTGTGGTACTGCTGAATTTGACCTTCCTTTTAATACCTTCTCTACCACTCATCTGTCAACACACATCATATAATGTGGTGGCTGTATGTTAGTGAGATACTGAAAGCTCTACCACCAGTACTTAAAAGACCATCAAGGTCATCCATAGTAGACAGCTTTTACTGTCCCTTTTAAATGAAAACAAACACAGAAGAAAGGCATGGTGAGCTACTTCCAAAAATTATCTCCTGAAAATCTTACAGATCATTATAGAATGTTGGTCCACAGATAATTGGAAGATGAGCCATCTAGGTTTGAAGCCACTCAAAATGAATTAACAGAAAAGTGCAGAACTAGTAAATCAGAAACAATAGATATCCAATTCTAGAGAACTCTGGAGGCCTAGTGGTAAGAAGCTCTGCTGAAATCTGAAAGGCATGTGGTTCATATCCACCAGTTGCACTGAGGGAGAAGGATGGGTAGTCACTGGTCTAAATGATTTCCTGCCTCTGAAAACCTGCCCTGAGGCTCAGCTATAAGTCAGTTCAGACTCCATGGCAAACAACAACAAAAAGAAGCTTGCAACATGGCAATTATCTTTCCTCTTTTAAAGATTTTTTTAACATGATAACCGTATGAACCTGGAGAAAGGATGAAAGTTATACAAGAAGTGTCTGGGACTTTCATTCATAGGGTCACTATGAATCGCCTGCAACTCAATGGCACTTAACAACACCACCAACAACATAGATAGAGAGTACGTGTAGTTGGCTTAGTGGACATAAAGCCATGCTTTCAAGCCAGAGGTAGGTAACTCTACTCCGTGGCCCTCAGGCCTGCCTTTAATCATTTTTTGGTGAAACATTCTTCTAGGCTGTATAGTCCTGGTGTGTCCACTTGCTGTACAGAGGTAACTCATGGTTGCTGTGAAGCCAAACACTGTGACATTGATGTGTCAAATATGAGAATGGTTACCCATGGTGTTTGGTGAAGCTCCCCCATTAAAACAAACTTAGAAGCAGGAGTGGCATCCACTTCCACAATAGCTTGCTCCGAAAACTCTATGAACCTGGAGAAAGGACAAAAGTTACACAGGAGGTGTCCAGTACTTTCGTTCATAGGGTTGCAAGAGTCGCCTGAGACTCGATGGCACTTAACAACAATGCAATATAAGATATTAGTGATGTACTTGGGATTTAGAGGCAAACTGTGGGTGACTGAATTTCTACACTTCCAGTTTAGAGCAAGTTGAGAGTAATTAATATGTAGAAAATGCTTAGATTGTTTCTAAGCACTTGGAATCAAATTGCTAATGATAGTATATATTTTAACAAATTAAATAAGGTTTAAAATTATTGCTCCAAATCACTGGCAATAAGAGAGATGCAAATCAAAACCACAATGAGGTTTCATCTCACTCCAGTAGGAGTGGCAAATTTTAACAGGACAGCAAGTAATAAATGTTGGAGAGGATATGAAGAGAAAGGTAATCTTATACATTGTTGGTGGGATTATAAAATGGTACAACCATTCTGGAAGGCAGTTTGGTACATCCTCCAAAAAAAGCTGAACACAGAAATTACACATGACTCAGCTATTCCACTACTTGGAATATACCCTGAGAAAACAGGAACTGAGGCACAAACGGAGATTTGCACACCAATGTTCATAGCAGCAATATTCACTATCACAAGAACATGGAATCAGCCCAAATTTCCAATCATAAATTAACAGATTGAGAAATTATGGTATATTCACATAGTGGAATACTATGCAGCATATAGGAGCAATGATTTTGTAAATTATTACCTTAAGAGGGACTGGAGAGCATTATGTTGAGTGAACTAACTCAGTCTCACAAGGATAAATATTTTATAAAAGCATTATTGTAGAACGAATAAAACGATGCAAGAGGGGTGGGAGAGGTTGGAAGCAGAGGGATGTGGATGTGCAAGGGGAGAGAAGGATTAATCATGGGGTTGTACAGTTTGATGCATGGGGATGTGAGGGAAATTTAAAGAGTTTGTTCTGGAAATCAATGTATTCAAATTTTGTAAGTAAACTATTAGAAAACTAAAAAATCTATATTGTTATCTTTCACTATTCCACAAATTGCTGTCTGTCAGATACTCTAAATCTAAACATTCAGATTAAGACAGACTAGGAAGAAGGATTGGCCATCCACTTCTGAAATGGCAGGCCTCTGAAAACCCTATGTACAACACAACACACGTAGACGAACAGAAAGGGAAACCTAGGTAGAACTGTCAAGCATGGAAATACAAAGGAAGAGGAACAGTTGTAAACAGACACTAGTGATTAGAACATGGAATGTGAGAACCATGAATGTAGGAAAATTAGAAATTGTTAAGAAAGAAATAGAATGCATAAATATTCGCATACTAGGCATTGGAGAGATGAGATAGACTGGCATGGGGCATTTCGAGTCAGATGACCATATGATATATTATTCTGGAGATGAAAAGGTGAGGAAAAATGGAGTTGCTTTCATAGTCAAAAAAGAAATTTCTAGGTCCATCTTGAAGTACAACATTGTGAGTGATAGGATTATATCCATAC
>NW_006399874.1:9475944-9514690 GCF_000299155.1 Elephantulus edwardii
AAACGACTCGACGGCACATAACAACAACAACAATATTTATCTAATTCATTGCTTTGGAAAACTGAGAGTTAAAGGAGAATGGATTATAATGCACAGATCAATTAGAAATCGAAGTATGAGCTTTCAGTCTGATCAAATAAAACTACATTGCTACTATATGGAACTGAAAACTCATACGGTTAAAAGCCCAACAGGTTTGATTATGTTGTTTTTTTCTGTTAGTTTAAGGCTTTGATCATTGTATGACTGGCAGCTTAGATATATATGTGATGACTGTAGTTGACCAAGAGTTTATAAAAAGATGCAAAACTTTATTCTAGATTATTTTCTTTTTATATCTAACTAATGCTTGGATAAGTGTTATACTGATAACTAAGTATGAAATATGAAAGCATACACATTTATGCTTTTAAAAAGTCAAGATAACAAATATGAAGATTTTTAACTAATATAATGCTAGAAATGTGAAGAGATTTTTCCTCATTTATAAGTTGCTTCTAGTCCAATCACCATTTGACAGATTCACATGTAAATAAATAATGTAAATTTACCTAGAAAAATACAACATGCAAAGTATATTTGTCAGTGAGAAAAATAAAATCCACTGTAGTACTTGGAGCCAAGTATAATAAATTATATATATCTAGGTACAGCTAAAAAATAATTGGGAAAAATTATAAAATATTGTTTGCTACATTTTAATTTACAAAGAACATCTTTAATATCTTTAATTTTTCTTTTTGTTTTTGTTTGCTAAAGAATTTGCTTTCTCTGATGTATTTTCTGTGTTTATTTGAGATAAGGTAGAATAAACGGTAAAACTAGTTATGATATACTGCTCAAGTCACCAACCTGTCTTCATTTCCTCTTGCTTGATTCTGATAAAGTACTAAAAAATATTTCTTAAAGATATTAATCTATTTTACAATAACAAATTGATACAATGTTTTGTAGATTAATATGTTTTGAAATAATTTTATTTTTTTAAAAAATTAATTTTAATGAACATTTACAGAGATTTTGGATTTCCATACATTCATTGTTGCATTTTTCTCCCTGCCCACCCCTCCCCTCAGTTCGGACTTCTCTTAGAAAGGTAAAAGAAAAATTATTTCATTGCTATAGAATTCCCCATTCCTTGCCTCGAGTACACTACACTATGCAAACTTCATCCTGGACTCTTGTCATAACCATAATACTCAATCATATATTACTTTCAAACAGTTCTCCCCCTCATCTGTTTCAATGCAGTATACAAAATTTATCCAATTTTCTCAGTCTCACCCAAAACCTGATGTCAGTCCCATTCTACAATAGTGGCACCATGCAGCAACTGTACTTTTGTGACTGAGATATTTCATTCAGCATAATGTCCTCCAAGGTTACCTATTTTGAATAATATTGCATGAGCTCAGATGGCCAACAAGCACATGAAGAAATGTTCCAAATACTTATCTCTAAGAGAGATGCAAATCAAAACTACTATGAATTATCATCTCACCCCAGTAAGAATAGCAAAATTTAACAGAGCAATAATTTGCTTTTTAATATTCTGGCTTGCTATATTCTGAGGTAGGAATGTACAAGTTGGCGCACCACGTTCACGTTCACTTTTGGTTGCTGTGAGGCTGAATAGTAACACTGATGTGTCAAATGCGTCAATGATTGGCTACCCAATGCGGACCGAGAGTGGGGTGGAGCTCCCCGATTAAAACAAGCTCGGAAGCAGGAGTGGCATCCACTTCCATAATAAGTTGCCTCCAGAAACCCTATGAACCTGGAGAGAGGATGAAAGGCACCCAAGCGTCGAGGATTCTCTTTCATAGGGTCGCTATGAGTAGCCTGCGTCTCGACGGCACTTAACAACAAACAACATACTATATAATTTTTAGTCTTGAAAAAATAGTTATTGGAACTTATGACCATTTTAAGAAAGGTAAGAACTTCTTGTTTCTTAAGCAAATTTCAAGCTTCCAGAAAATGTGCAGATGATATGCCAATGTAAAATGAAAGAAGTGATGAGTAGCTAGAATATAAACTCCATTAAGAAAAGAACTGTTTGTTTTGTTAAGATCCCTGTTTCTGGTGCTCAGGATATTACCTTGTAAATAACTGTCACTTAATAAATAGCTATTAAAAGAATAAATGTCACTAATAAGTCAAATTATCCTTGCATATAATTGAAGATGATTATCTTTTATATAAACCAATGTGTTAATTAAAAATTACTGCATTATTTTGATTAAGCCAGTGCCTAAAATATGATATTACTATAAGGGAAGTTCAAAACAGAAAAAAAAGTCACTTTTTCATTTAAATAAAACAGAAACCTTAAAACCACATATACCTGAATTAAAAATGGGTTTTGAAACAACCTCATATACCTGAAATATACATGCTTAACTGAAAAGCACATACCAGGGACCCAAATAAACGTGTTCATTACTAGCCCTACATCCACAGGCCAAGTCAGGTAAAGAGAGTTAGTCTTTTGTTTTCTATTGCTTATCTTTCTCTAAAAATGTCTTCACAAGGCCCAGCTAGGTTGATTTTAGCTTCAAGTAACTGAAAACAGACTCAAGTAGACTTTAATAATGAAACTAATTACTTGGCATATCAAAGAGTCTGGAAATAAAGGAAGCCTCCAAGGAACTAGAAGCCACCAACAAACTAGAACTAGGTCACAGAGAATTCGAATCTCTATTCTGTCATCCAGCTAAAGAGAGCACTTATGGTAATGGCTCCTTGTCATATCTTATAGGAGAAGAAAAAGTTCCTCTTGAAATCAGGACTCCTTCCTTTCAGTCTCACTGCTATATTAGGCTGAGCCACACTGCCAGGAAAATGTCATAAAATGACCAACTTAGAATAATAGACATCCACCCTGGAAGCTGCAGGTAGGGAAGATTTTCACAGAAGCACAGTGTATAAAGGAGGCTCAGAAACCAAGGCAAATTAGCATCTAATAGAAGAAGAAGGAGAAGAAAAAGACATAATGCCTAAGAAGGCAACATAGACATTTACAAATACCACCTTTCTCATTATTTTCTCACTATCTCTATGCTCTTGTACAAGTGAAATGAAAATGCCATAATTTCCTCTAATAGCTATCAATACTTCATTCAGTTCATATAAATTAAGACTAAATATTTCATACACAACACAATTGTTGGACTCCTACTACTTATTTTTTTATTTTATTAATTTTAATGAACATTTACAGAGATTTTGGATTTTCATTCATGCATTGTACATTTTTCTTTACCCCCACTCCCCAAGTTTGCTCCTTTCTTTGAAAAGCAAAAGATAAACTCCTTCATTGGTATACAATCCCCCCTGACCCTGACCCTGCCCCCCCGCCCCAAATGCACTCCACTATGCAACCTTAATTCTGAATTCCTGTGATAATCATAATATGCTATCATATATAACTTTTAAACTGTTTTCTCCCTCATCAGTTTCAAATCAGTATAAGTAATCTATCCAGTTTTCCTTAGTCTTACCCCAACCAACCGTGATGTCAGTCACTTTTTACAACAGTGGCACCATACAGTATTTGTCCTTTTGTGACTGAGATATTTTACTCACATAATGTCCTCGAGGGTCATCCATTTTTGAATAATATTGCATGAGTTCTTTGTTTTACAATGCAGCGTAGTATTCCATTGTGTGAATATACCACAGCTTCGATATCCATTCGTTTGTTGATGGGCACCTGGGTTGTTTCCAACTCCTTGCTTTTGTGAACAAAGCCGCGATGAACATGGTGTGCATATATCTGCTTGGGTGGCAGTTATGGTCTCTTTAGGGTATATTCCTTCCCAGTGGTGGAATTTCTGGGTCAAATGGTAGCTCTATTTGCAACTTTTCAAGAAAGTGTCACACCACTTTCCACAGTGGTTACACCATTTTACAATCCCACCAACAGTGAATAAGGGTTCCAGTTTCTCCACAACCTTGCCAGCATTTGTTGCTTGCTGTTCAGTTAAATTTTGCTATTCTTACTGGGGTGAGAGGATATCTCATAGTTGTCTTGATTTGCATCTCTCTCAGAGCTAGGGATTTTGAACATTTCATCATGTGCTTATTGACCATCTGAATGTCTTCTTTGATGAAGTGTCTGTTCATAGCCTGTGCCCATTTCTCAATTGGATTATTTACCTTTATCTTGCTGTGGTTCTCATGTATTTTATAAATTCTAGATGTAAGTCCCTTAATCCAAGATGTCATTACCAAATACTTTTCCCCAGTCTTTGGCTTCCCTTTTTTACCCTGTTGGAGAAATTTTTGGATGTGCATAGGGCTAAGACTTAATATATTTATAAAAAGCTTTGAGAATAAATAGTATAATTTTTCAAGTCAATCAAAATAAAAGAAATAAAGACCCTGAAAACCAGGTTCTAGTTTGATAATTGTCAATAGTAAGCATGACTCCAAAAAAATTTTTGGGGTCTCCATGGCAGGCCTTGATGCAGCACCCCTCTTTCATGCCCAGTTATGCCAAAATGAGAACTAAGATAAAGACTATGTATGAGATGACTGCATATCACCTTTATATTCATCAGGTTGTGGATACAATTTGAATCAGAAAATTAAAGATACGTGCTAACTCCAAAGAAGGCCACAAGGAAGCCTGTTCTTGAAAAAGCAATTTGGATACTTGCTCAATTCTGATACTCTCCATGTCCAGAATGAAGCGGGGTGGAGTGATAGGTTTCTGAATCTGATATATCAGCCAAATTTGCCACCTATAAGAGTCCATAAGAGAGAGAGATCCAGTGTAACTCCTGGGTTTACCATAAAAGGGAACAAAGAATCATCCTGGTGGTATTGGTATGCAAAGGTCTCAAAAAAAAAATGTGCATCACTCATTCTAGATTTAGAGCACATATTAGTCAACAAAATGGAAAAGTTTCATTGTAAGAAATACCATACACATTTTAGATTTTGGAATAAAGTTAAAAATAGGCTGACCTGTTACATGTGTTAGAGGTCTAGGGATCTCTGGTGGCCTACTGGGTAAGGAGCAGCACTGTAAATCCAAATGTAGACAGTTTTAATTTACCAGCTGTTTCCCTGAAGTAAAAAAGAGCAATTCCCTGTCATTCCATTCTTAGCCTCTGAAAAGCTACTGGAGCATTGGTTCTGACTCTGTAGACCTAACAACAACAACAACAAAGATCTTAAGGATTATGAGTTCTGAATTTCTAAAGTTAAATTATTTTGTAAATGGCTATTCAATGGCTGTATTAAGAATTTGACTGATGCATAGCAAAATCAATACTAGAACCCTATGTCACCAATTACCAAAATTAGCACACGTGGTTTAGAGTAAATATTCTGACATAGCCATGGACTTGAATATAAATTTATAACATTTTATAGGAAATCAAAAGACAAATTGCATTAGTATAATTTGCTGTCAGGGACCTCTCCAGAGTCCAAAAGAGTAATGATGTCAGTCTAGAAATTAAGGTACTCCTCATTGAGGCTATGGTATGCACAATTGTTTCCTATGTATCAGAGAGCTAGACAATGGCTAAGACTGAAAGAAGAAAAATTGATGCCTTTGAGTTAGGATGAGTAAGGGTATTGAACATACCATGGATTGCTAAGAAAACAAACAAGTCTGTCCTAAAGAGCATGAAACCAAGTTGCTCCTTGGAGGCAATTTGACGTACTTTGGACATGGTGCCACAAGGGATTAGTCCTTGAAGAAAGACATCAAGCTTGGAAGGGTAGAGGGACAGGGCAGGAAAGGAAGACCTGGATGTGATGGATTGACTCAATAACTGGAGTTATGTGGATAGGTGTGTTGGAGACAAAGAGATTGGCTTAAAAGAGGGCAAGGTTCAGAGCTATTGTACAAAGGGTTGTTACAAGTCATAAGTGAATTTACAGTACATAACAACAAAAACAACAAATGGGAGAAGAGGAACAGATATTCCATGGACTGCCAAAAGAACAAGCAGATATGTTCAGCATGCTCTTTGGAGACAAAGGCAATGAAGTTTATCTCTCACACTTTGAGCATGTTGCTAGCAGAGGCTTATCCTTGAAAAGGGACATCATGCTTGGAAAGGTAGAGGGTCAGCGAAAGAGAGGAAGATACCCAACTAAATGGACACAGACAGTGACTGTCAATGGACTCACGTATGTCAGAGATAATGAAGAAAGCACAAAATAGGACAGGATTCAGGTCTGTTGTTCATAGCGTTGCTTTGAGTTGTACCCAACTTGATGGTACCTAACAGCAATATTTGGTGTCAATTTTAAGAATCTAGTGGTGCTATAAATAGAAATACCAAAAGTAGATGGTTGTACAAAAATTTCTAATATTTTATGAGGGAAACATTCATATTTAATACTACAGCTCTAGGAGAAGGTTTGTTCTTTCCATTGGCTGTAGGGGAATAACTCTCTCTCTCTCTCTCTCTCACTCACTCACTCACTCACTCACTTTTATTTTAGGTTTCTTGGGTGATCATTTACCTTCCTAATATCTACCTGTCCCATAGGGTTCATTTCGTTCTTTGCTTAGTTATTTTGTATGTTAAGAAAGATTTCTTTAAAGCATTCCCTATATTAATAATATTCCTTAAACAAAATGCCTCTGGAAACTCTAGGAACTTTGAGAAATGATGACAGTTAAAGAAAGGTTTGCTTCATGTCTTTTGTTCATAGGGTCACTATAAATCATGCTCAACTCGACGACAATCAACAAGAATTAATATAACAAAGAAAATGGAATTTTAAATGGGACTAAAACCACAGCTATAAAGACTAGAATTTATAACTTATCTTTTATAGAATACAAAGTTGAATCCATTATAACATCTTTGGTCAAGTCATCTAATTTCCCATAGTCCTTTCCCTTGTCTTATTTGAAAAGTAGCCTCAATACTAATTACAGCATATTTTCATCATAAAGATTAAACAAAGGTAAATTTGTATAACTTGCATAAACAGGTAAATTCAAGTTTTGGGGTTCTCTCTCTCTGTGTGTGTGTGTGTGTGTGTGTGTGTTTTAGTTTTAATTTTACTCTGCTATTGTTGTGTGCCACCAACTAGGTCCTGAATTCAGGTAAAACATATCAAAACACTGTTGTCCTCTACCATTCTCACAACTATTATGCTTGAGGCCCTCATGGGCACCACTGTTGTTATATACACTTGAGGCAGAACCTCTGCCTCGCTGACCCCCTAGGAGGTTTTCAGAGGCAATTAGTCATATGGGAGGAGACTTCAGATCTTTCTATTCCAAAGGAGCTGGTGGATTTGAACCATCTGCCTTTGAATTGATAGTGCAACTCTTCACCACTAGGTCATCACAGATCCCTATAAAGCAGACACTGGTAAACCTGTTTTATTGAGGGTTTCCTTCTTTTCCATTGATCCTCTACTTTATGATGACATATCCAAAGCAAGGAGATGACGTCTCCATAACCTCATCGTTAAGGAGCTTTCTAGTTATTTGTTGGTTTTAGGTGCTCTCCAATCACCTGTTTCCTATGCATGTGAAAGTTGGACAAGAATAAGGATGAACGAAGTAGAATCAATATCTTTAAATTATGGACTAAATATACCATGAACTGCAAAAGAACAAGTAAGTCTATATTTGGTAGAAAGTACAATGAAAGTGAGCCTTAGAAGTAAAAATAGTGAAGTATCATCTCACATACTTTGGGCATGTTTCAAGTCACAATAGTTCTGAAAAGGACATCATGCTGGAAGAAGTGGAGGGTCATAAAATAAGAGAAGGACCCTCAACCAGATGTCCTGACAAAGTGACTATCACAACGGGCTCAGGCATGTGGAGATCTTGAGGCTTGGGCAGGATAAGCAAGGTCCAGATCCTTTGTTCACAAGGTTGCTATGAGTTGTGGTCAACTCCATGGCTTCAAACAGCAACACAATCTCTACCACCACTTCTATGATCAAGGCCATATTTTCCAAGTAATAACTCTTGTTTCCAACTTTCACATTCCAAATACCACATAATATTAATTCATTTTGAGTGCATGCTCAATCTATATTTTGAACTACAGAAGTTGATAGAATTTATCATTTTTTTTCACCTTCGGCTTTAGTAGTTGTTCCATATATTTAAAAAATAGTCATATTAACAGTTCTTCCTTGTATACATATGGAAATGATCAAATTACTGACAGCAATAATATTCAGGACAGATCTTAAACACACTTTTGAGGATGAATGTAACAACATTCCTCTTCAAAGTGTTATTGCCAGCATAGTAGAGGACAGTGTTTTCTATATCAAAATAGTCAATATCAATCCATTTAAGTTAATATCTAAGATATCTATGTATTTGATTTTTTCTGAAAATGTCCAATTTTCATAGATTCATACTACATACATTCCATTTTCCAATTACTAATGGGTATTTGAAGCCGTTAGAAGGTCAAGATGCAGTGCATCGGGAAAGTCTGAAATTATCAAGGAGCAATGAGGACTAAGGTATGCCTGATTCAGGCTGTTGTCTTTTCAAACACTTGTTATGCATCTGAAAACTAGATAATAATGATGACAGAAGAACAACTGCTGTCTTTGAACTGTTGTGGTAGAGAAGAATATTGACTATTTCATGGACTGCCAAAACAACAAACAAGTTTATTGTGAAGAATGTGTAGCCAGAGTGCACCTTGGAAGCAAAGATAATAAAGCGTTTTCTTACATACTTTGGGCATGTTGCTAGGAAAGGCTATTCCTTGGAGAAGGACATCGTACTTGGAAAGATGGAAGCATGGCAAAGAGAGGAAGAACAACAGTGAGCCACACAGTGGCTGCAGCAATGGACTTGAGTGTGTCAGAGACTGTTAGGATGGTGCAGGATAAGACAGATTCAGAAATGTTGTTCATAAGGTCACTAGGAGTTGTACTCAACTCAATGGCACCTAATAATAACAGGAACTTTTACAGCAGTTTTTCCACATTTCTAATAATTCCATGTCAGTAAATGATGGGTTTTCTTTTCTTTTTTTCTCTCTATTAGTATCATTAATGAAGACTCTACTATGATTAAATAGCTCTTCTATTTGAGCCTCATTTTCTGACACCAGCAATGTGTCTATGCTATTCATAGTTGTTTTGGTTTTTTTTTAAGGTCCTATTGTTTCTGAAGCAAACAGTCAGTCCTATTTCCTAATCTGTCTTAGTCTAGAAGCTCTGTTGAAGCCATTCCAGCATGAGTGGTCCTCCTGGTATTTTAAAATATCAGTGGCACAGCTTCTAGAATCACAGAAAAATGCAAACCACACTAGTGGTAAACTAAGAGCTAATCTGGCTGTTCTTAATTAAAAGTTATTTGTTCCTCTAACAGTTGAGTACATAGGATTTTTTTTTAATCAACTTCAAAGTCTAATATATCAAAACTTCTCTCATATTCGTTTTCATGACCCATTTCCTAATTCATTAGATAACAAATATTTAACAAGCACGTTTGATAAGCCAGACACTGATAACACAATGATGAACAAATACAGCATTGCCCCAGTGCACCCATCTGGCTTCATCAGATTTCAACTTGAATACTGAAAAATGTTAGACTTAAAATATGATCTGAGATATACTGCAGTAAATTGAAAAATGTTAACTGAAAAGCCTAACTCAACAGACATAGAACAAAAGACACAAGCTAAACAGAAAGAATGGCTATTCATGTCATAAAAAGTCTTATGTACCTTTGGTAGCTGCCTTATTCTCTGACTTGAGTGATGAGAGGAGACCAGTTAACAGGAGTGCTTGAAAATAGATTGCCCAGTGTCAGTGGCTTCAAACAGAACTTCAAAATCATTATGTATTCCCCACCCTAATGACTAAAATAGATTTGACAAAGATTAAAGCTAAGCTTCTGGGTCACAGCAAAGTCCCATGAGGTTTTCTTTTTATACAAAACACAAAACTAAAGCTAAAATGTCTACTGCAGATATTATTATTTTCAACATTAACACTTTATTTTAAAGTGGTTTGGCTAGTGATTGTTGTTGTTAAGTGCCGTCGAGTCACAGGCTACTCATAGCGACCCTATGAAGGACAGTCCTCAATGCTTGGGAGCCTTTCATCCTCTCTCCAGGTTCATAGGGCTTCCGGAGGCAAGCTATTATGGAAGTGGATGCCACTCCTGCTTCCGAGCTTGTTTTAATCAGGGAGCTCCACCCCACACTGTCCACATTGGGTAACCAACCATTAACGCATCTGACACATCAGTTCACAGTGTTCAGCGTCACAGCAACCACAAGTGACCGCTGTATGACAATCTGTACACCAGGGCTAAATGACCGAGAGGAATGTCTGATCAAAGACAATGGAAGACAGGCCCAAGGGCTGCGGACTGAAAGTCACCCACCTTTGGCTTGGTAACATCGCTTTCTGTCCACTGGGCCAGCTAGAGATTATAAGTACTTAAAATATGTTCACAAATTATTCTATGAAGTTACATTGTTGTGTACTATAGAGTCAGAACAGATTCATAGCTGACCCTCCAATGGGTTTTCAGAGGCAGATATCAAATAGGAGGAGATTGACCATCTTTCTCCCATGGAGCAGCTGGAAGATTCAAATCTCCTCCTGTCTTCAGGATTACAACGCAGATTCTTACCACTTGGCCACCAGAGCTATAAAAGTTATAAAACACTAATTACATGATAAGAGTTTCTAAAGGGTGAAGGTGGTTAATATTAAGAATGCTAAGAAAGGTCAAATGCTCAAATCCATGCAAAAGCAACTAGGAAGAAAGGTTTGATTATAACTTCTGAAAAATCAGCCAGTGGAAACCTAATTTCTACTTATTTAGGTTCTTATACATAACAGGCTACTCTGAGTCCAAATCATCATCAACAACAACTGGTTAATTATGTTGAAAATTAAAGTATGTATCTATTTGTGTTAAACTTTTCTGACCCTGTTCAAAATAACAAAATATTGGAAGAACACTTCTAGCTTAAGAAGTTAGGTTAAAAATAACCACATTCTTGGTGTTAGTAAATTGTGCAAGAGAGTCTGTTCTTTTGATGAAATGCTACTTTGCAACTCCTTGTCACCTTTGATCTTTAAATTATATTTAATTTTCTGTCACTATCTCAACATTCAGTCATTGGGTAGCACAACAAACAACTAGTCCCAACATACATACACACATTCTTTTGCAAAGCGTTGGCTTTGCAACCTATCAAATCTTCAGCCCCATTCTTCTCTACTTTAGTTGTCTTGAAAATAGCAGTCATATAATCTTTTAAAATCATTCTGAACATAATTACTACAGAGAATTTTCTTATTTTGCTTTTTAATTTTGTCATGAAGTCCCAAACTGTATTTACTTCCTCTGGGATTCTATTTTATGTGCACTTATTTTGGGTTTTCTCATTCACTGAATACCGCCAATGACTGGCCTTGGAAGGAACTAAAAATGAAGAATTTCCCCTGAGAACATGAAGGAATATTGTAACAACATCAGTGACACTCACTTAAAGGATGAAAATAGAGGAAGAGAGGGGAAAATCAACATTCTGAACTCATATAAAATTTAGTGAAAATTGAGATCAGCAAATTCTTTTCATCCCTCATTACCACTTAACTTCTAAAAATAAACATACCACAATCCTTCCGTGATGTAACACAGAGATGTATAAAATGTGAAAAACATGATAATACTTTGAAAATAACTGTGAACTTATAGAAATGGCAGATCAAGCACCTTGATTTTTCATTGTCGCATTATAATCTTGACTAAATCATTTTACTTCTCTGGGCTAATTTTTTCCCCTTTTGTTCAATTCTAGGGGAGAATTACAAGATCATTTTTAAGTGGTTCCCATGGTTTCTTTTTGTTGATGAAATTTGCTTAATGGAAATAATCAACAAAACTCTTTGTTGTCTTAGCACAGTCCATTAACTCTTTTCAAAAGCATTGATAATTATTGATTATTTTACATAGCATAAAAAGGTAACACATAATAAAGCACAACAGAATTTCTTATGGGTATCTCATTGTGTAAAAATCTCTATATTGCAACGAGAGAGAAAAAATTCTTTTCTGTTGTCATATATTCTCTGCTCATACTCAATTTTAGAGGAAAAAAGGATAGTCATACTAATCAATACAAAATGTATTGCTTGACATGAAAATTTGTCAGTATATGCTAAAAATAAGAGAATTAATTAAAACTTGAGGAAAATAACTTTTATATTTAATATTTACAATATAAATTCTAAGCATTATGAAGGGGGTTTAGGTAAATATGACAAGAATATTAAGAATAAGCAATTAATAGAATAAGCATACATTCTTTGTGAATACATGTGGATCAGGATTATAATATAAGAGACCTGGAAAACAAACCTTTAAACAGTAAGACTGCTTCCTATAAAAATATTTTTAATAAAACTATAATACCAGTCTTATAATTTATTAGCTTTGTACTTTCTTAGCCAGTTTATTCATTAGCTTTGTTGTTGTTGTTGATTGCCTTCAAGTCAAGCATGACTCATAGCGACCCTATGAACAAAAGGCCTGAGCCCCTCTACAACTATTGACATTTATTAGTTTATCATTAGCTATACAAGGATGATAACTGTTAATGCATGTAAAGTATTAAAAGGTTGCCACAAGTGAAGTGTGACAGTTCCTTGTTGTATATGAGTTGTTGTCGTTAGGTGCTGTCCAGTACGACTCTCAGTGACTCTATAAACAACAACTCTGAACCCTTTCCTATCTTGTGCCCTCTTCACAAACTCTGACACTTTCTAGCCCTCGCTGCAGTGACTGTGCCAATCTAGCTCATTAAGGGTCTTCCTCTCCTTCACTGTCCCTCCACCTTTCCAAACATGATGCCACTCTCCATTGAATAACCTCTCCTAACAACTTATCTAAAGTATGTGAGATAAAGCTTCATCATCTTGGCCCCTAAGGAGCACTCTGACTGCACCTTCTCCAAGACATATCTGGTGTTTCAGCAGTCCATGGGATATTCAATACTCTTCTCCAACACAACAGTTCAGAGTCATCAACTCGTCTTTCACCTTTAGTTACAATATATTGTTAAGTTTACTTTCTAAGTAATATTTCTTTTGTTTGCATCTTATTTTAATTAGAGTTTACAGAGTCTTTGGATTTCCATTCATACATTGTTGCACTTTTCTCCCTGTCCACCCTTACACCCAAATTAGCTTTTTCTTTTGGAAAAGTGAAAGAAAAAATTATTTCACTGTTATTCAATCTCTGCCCCCACGTCCACTTCACTATGTTTCTAAAGACAAATAAATCTACTTTCATTGTTTAATTCTAACTCATGTGGTTGCAACATCCTTTACCGTAAAGCTGTGCTCCAAAAGGTTTTCAATGGCTGTAATCTTATAAAAATTGATCGCTAAATCTTTCTATAGGGTAATTGCTGGACAGACTTGAAATTATTATATTGACAAGATTTCATGATTCTTAATAAGGGTGTACTGTAATTTGTAGTAAAAACAGATTTCAAGAATGCAAGTAAACAATAAATGCATTTCTTGAATTTTTCCCCAGGTTAATTACTAAACAAGAGAAAATTATTTCAAATTCTTCCTATTCAAAGAAAGGACATATTATTTCATGTTTCCAGGTAAAGTATGAATGCTGTTGTTGATTCTCATCAAGTTGAACATGACTCATAGGGATCCTATGAACAAAAAGCCAGAAGCCTTTCTATAAATAATGTCATTTATCAAATTCATAGAGTTTCCAGAGGCATGTTGTTTACAAAGTGGATGCCACACAAAGAATAATTTGTCCTAATAAAAAAGAATAACAAAGAATAATTTATCCTAATAAAAAAGAATAACTTAAGCAAAGAATAATTTGTCCTAAAAAAGAATAATTTCTCCTGTAATAAAATATTACATTTGGATAGTATGAATTGCATAATAGTTAACTTGTCAGAAGGAAGACAGTTTTAATTTTCTTGTTATTTAGTTATTACAGTTTGTAATTAACTTAAAATTATTTTAACTATGTGGAAGGTTTTGTGTAAGAAACTCTGAAGTCATTAACTTATCCACAACTCTTTATAAAGAAAAATTTTAAGATTATATGAACTGAGAACAAATCTTGAGAGTAGTATTTCTGCATTTCACAACATAATACAAGGAATTTGTAATGGCCATAGGCTAGAGTTGCTGTATCACATTTACAGGCTTAGTTATAGATAAAAAAAGTCTATTTAGAGAGTGATTTATTAATATATATACTTCAGATATATTGGAAGAAATACAAGCTCAACCAACACATAACATCTAATATGAAAACCAAATATACATTATGTATCTAAAGTCCTATTATCATCAGAAAGCAAATAATTATGTAAGGTATCATTATGCAAGGATATTAAGTGAAAACCAGGCAGTACAAATCCATGAGCCATTCAGTGAGGAAAGACAGCTATCTCTTCCCTTAAGATTACATTCTTGGAAACACAGTGCAAAGTGGCTATAAGCTGGAGCCAACTCAGCAAGATTGTGTAAGGAGAGTTCTCATTGGGATATTTTGCTTGTGTGCTGGTTTTAAAAAACAAATTGTGAGAGAAAGGAAAGAGGAAGAGAGCATCAGCAAGTTCCTTTTTAAGTCGGCTATTTCACCTATTTAAAAAAGAATGTCAGTTTGAGAAAATCATAAAAATTACATTTCACTCCAAATTATTCCTAAGAGTAATATATCCAGGATGCTTCTTAGAAGCAAGGAGGATAAAACTTCATCTCATACATTTTGGACATACTACCAGGAAGTGCCAGTATTTGGGAAATAATAACATGCTTGGAAAAGTAGAGTATCAGCTGAGGAGAGGAATATTCCATGAATTAAAGGAATAGAGTGACCACAACAATGGAACTGACCATGGTAGACCTTGTAAGGATGGCACATGATTGTGCAGGGTTTTGGGCTGTTTTCATAGTGTGGCTTTGAGTCAGAACTGACTTGTACCTAACAATAACAAGTGTGTACATGGAACTTAAAGGAGTGAAAAGAGATATGAATTATGGCCATTAGAAGGGAAAATGCTCATCACTTTGATAAGTGAATATAGGTCCATCATTACTTTGTTATCAGCAAAGCCTTCAATATAGTACCTTGTTAATGCTAATTGGTATAAATTAGCCAAACACCAGAAGCATAAATGCTAATAAGATATAAAAACGTGGTAGTTTCTATTAATAAAGTCATAATATTAATGTTAATCAATCTTTTTTCTCTATTCACCAAAAATAAAAATAAGCATACATTTTCAAGTAGATTTCTCAAACTTGGCACCAGAGACAACTCAGGACAGATAATGGTTGTACTGTGTTGTCCTGTCCATGTCAGAGTCAGCATCAACCTTGTCTGCTTTCAACTAGATGCCACGAGCACACACTCCGTCTGTTGAAACATCATCAAATGTCTCCAAACATTTTTCTAGCAGTGGGGCAATATCAACTGGCTTCAAGTTGAGGACCAATATTTAATTTTTTTAGTGTCTATGTATCAGAGAGTTGGGCAATGACTAGTGAGGATAGAAGGAAAATTGATGCCTTTGAGCTGTGGTGCTGGAGATGAGTATTGAACGTACCATGGACTGCCAAGAAAACAGTGATTCATCCTGGAGAGGGTTAAACCAGGCTACTCCTTGTAGGCAAGGATTCTGGGGCTTCGTCTGACATACTTTGGACATGTTGTAAGGAGAGACCAGTCCTTGGAGAGAGACATCATGCTTGGGAGGGTGGAGGGACAGCGCAGGAGGGGAAGACCCTCTATGAGGTAGACTGATTCAGTGACTGGGGCAATTGGGATGGGTGTGTCAGAGGAAATGCGATTGGCACAGGATAGAGCAGGATTTAGGGTTGTTGTACAGTTGTACATAGGGTCGCTATGAGTCGCAAATGACTCAACAGCACTTAACAACAACTACATATTTTTATTAGTGACTCGATGATACATAACAACAGCAACAACAACATTTTTTATTGTAATTTTTATTAAAAGTGATTTACAAAAAAAGATGGAATTTCATTCACTTGAAGCAGGAGTGGCATCCACTTCCTAAACAACATGCCTCTAGAAACTCTATGAATTTTTATAAATGTCAATAGTTTTAGAAGGGCTTCAGGCCTTTCGTTTACAGGGTCGCTATGAGTCATGTTCAACTCAAAGGCCATCAACAACAACAATGTTAGTTCACGTTTTCTTCCCTATCAAGAACAAATACTTTAGAGGAACAGTATTCACAGAATTATATTGAGAATACAGAGCAGGAAGAAAAGTTTGCTTGTTTTTTTGGAAGGAATACATTAAACTTTATTCTAAAATAGTGTCAAAACAGTAGCATTACAGAGGAAACAAAGGTGTACTGCTTTTATCAAGCAAATCAAAAGATGTAATGCACTAAAAATGTTTTTTTCTTGTTTTTTAAAGACATTGTTTTTTATGGAATTCATATAATATAAAATCCCATTCAAAACTGGCCACATGGTCTCTCTGTAGGAAAGAAAGGCTTCTTTGCTTTTATAATCATTGTCAGTTGCAATAACCATACCCTGACAGAGTGACAAACGGTATAGAAGGAATATCACTTTCTCAGAAAACACTTCTGTACTGAGAGTATTGCATCTGTTTTAGCCTTTGAAACTTAAAAGGAAGTGACAGAGTGGCCGAAATATGAGACTTACTGCTATCTGTTTAGGCACAGTGAAAAGCACCTTGGGGGGAAACAAACAAACAAAAAATCCCCAAACATATACATGCCTTACTGGCATATTTATTATCATTTTAATCACCCATAAATTGGAAAACTTTCTGTTCACTTATTTGCATTTGCTTTCATAGTAGTCAGAGAACCTTCCTCATGAAGAATGTTACCATGTTGTTAAGAGATGCTTAAGACTAATCTCAAAATCTTACAGTGATTATTTCAGAATAGCACTTCAATATAGCAGTTAAAGCACAATTCAGTGACTTTAATGTAGAAATTTAAAATGAGGACACTCAGATTATTAGTTGTCCTTTCATATCACTATAAAATTTTGGAAGTACTTTTTGTTGGTCAGGGCCATAAAATTGACTTTAACTCATAGTAAGCCTGCAAATAACTGATCTTACCCCTCTTCTGTACTATTCTGATGATCTCCAACATGATGAAGGCTAATTTTGCAGTCACTGTGTCAATTCATCTGGTTGAAGATCTTGTTCTATTTTTTGCTGACCATCTAGTTACCCATGCATGATGTCTTTTTCCAAAATCAACTACCTCCTCACAACAAACCAAAAAATGTGTAAACATGCTCACAGTATCATTCTGTATGTCATAATGTGGTTTCCACTCATTGTCCTTGTGCTTGAAGCTATGACACTGTTTTCATTGTTATGTGTCTTTGAGGGGACTGTGACTCATAAGGACCCTATGTTCAACAGCTCTGAAGCTTGCCCTATTCTGAGCCAGTCTCACAGACTCCAGTACATCTACTCCCATTTACCCAAGGACTGTATCGATCCATCTAATCTGAGGTCTTCCTATCCTTCACTGTCCCTCCACACTTCTGAAAATGCTGTCCTTCTCCAAGGACTGGTCTCTCCTGGCCACATACCCAAAGTATGTCAGATGGAGGCTCCAACTCCTAGCCTCCAAAGAGAAATTTGGTTTAACCATTTCAATGAGTTCGAGCAGCAGCTTAAGGAGAATAAGCAAGAGCAGGACAAGGAGAAGCAGCACCAGAAGTGTAGTCCCAGCCGCTCTCGAAGCCGAGACCATAAGCACTGGAGCCAGAGCCCTGATCAGCAACCAGGAGAGCACAGCACCTCTCCGGACGGAGGCGACGCAGCAACCTTTGACCAGAGGGGCTGAGGAGGAGTACTGTGGACTCACTGGCTCCCCTGTCATGAAAAGAAGGTCCACAAGTATTGGGATGTGCAGCACACTCCCCACCCCCCAGCCTGCCCCACCCTGTTTTGAGAACATGACTCCTATACAATACAAGGCCATGCAATCTGCAGGTCAGATTCCACCCAATGCCCTCCTCCCTACCATGACCCCTGATGGTCTGGCTGTGACCCTGACACTGGTCCCCATGGCTGACAGCCAGATGACCAGACCGACCTGGCGTCTCTTTGTGGGCAACATCCCCTTTGGCATCACTGAGGAGGCTGTGATGGATTTCTTCCACTCTCAGGTGTGCCTCAGGGGGCTGATGCAGGCCCCTGGAAACCCAGTCTTGGTTGTGCAGATCAACTAGGACAAGCGCTTCGACTTTTTGGAGTTCTGATCCATGGATGAGACCACCTTGGCCATGGCCTTCGATGGCATCATCTTCCAGGACCAGTTGCTGAAGATGCACAGACCCCATGACTACCAACCACTGTTTGAGAACCACTCTGTCTACGTGCCTGGAGTTGTGTCCACTGTGGTCCCTAACTCTACTCACAAGCTCTTTAGTGGGGACTTAACCAACTACCTGAATGACGACTAGATAAAAAACTGCTGACTTCATGTGGGCCTCTCAAGGCCTTCAACCTGGTCAAGGATGGTGTCATTGGGCTGCCCAAAGGCTATGCCTTCTATGAGTATGTGGACATCAGCGTTACAGACCAGGCCATCATGGGATTGAACGACATGCAGTCAGGGGACAAGAAGCTTCTGCTTCAGCGAGCAAGTATGGGCACCAAAAATGCCACACTGGTGAGTACCCCTGAGCACCACCAACCAGACACCAGTGACGCTGCAGGTGCCAGGGCTCCTGAGCTCCCAGTTACAGATGGGCAGCCACCTGACCGAGGTGCTGGGCCTTATGAACATGGTGCTGCTGAAAGTGCGGCTGGATGAAGAGGAGTACAAGAAGACCGTGCAGGATGAGTGCAGCAAGTAAGGGCTTGTCAAGTGTATCGCGATCCCTCAGCCCGTGGATGGTGTCAAGGTGTCCAGCTGCAGAAAGATCTTTGTGGAGTTCACCTCTGTGTTTGACTGTCAGAAACCCATGCAAGACCTGACTGGTCAAAAGCTTGCCAACAGAGTGGTCTTTAGAAAGTACTGTGACATCAACTCATACCACCTCAGGGATTTCTGGTAGAGGCAGACGGGGAGGGGTCCTGGGGAACCTTATCCCCCCCCTTTCCCTCTGAACACAATGGCAGAGGAGTGACAGCCAGTGAAAGTGGCAGCAACTGGACAGTAGGAATGGGTGGGGCAAGCAGGGCAGTGTACCCCCAGACACAGAGAGCAGGGCCATTCTAGGGCGCACAGGCCCCCAGCACCTCAAATCCTTTGATCCCTCCATCTCTGCCTGTCTACCTAGGAACATAGCCTGCTTATATTTTATGGTCAAAATATTTTTAATTCAGTTGTATGGCTGTGTGCCCAAACCTCTAGAGGACCACAGCGCCTGCCCTGCCTCTGGCCCCTGGTCCCCCCAGGTTTCTTTCTTAGTTGGTTCTCTAACCTGTCCTCCACCTCCCTCACTTTGTGGCCAGTCCCCTTTCCCCTAGCAACTTCATATTTGCTAAGACAAATTTGCTCATTAAACATTTTGTTGTATATAAAAAAAACAAACAAACAATAAAAAAGCAACAACAGAAATGTAAGAAATGTCAATATTTGGAGTTAATTAAAATTGGCCATTAGTACCAATTGAGACTTGGAAGCTTCACTATTGGGTCCTTTCCACTTCCCTGGACCTTATCTGCTTAGATGGAAACAGTTCCCTCTTAACCAGTGGCAGGAGAGGAGCCAAGTATGCAAGTCAGCTGCTAGCATTAACTGAGATTTGGGGACTCCACTCCTGGGACCTTGTCATATGCAAGGCCTTTTCTCTGACCAAAATATCGCAGGCAGCACTCTTGGGATTTTGTCGATCCCTGAGGGAAATTGCTTTCTCCCATCAAACTGTAGGATAGGACAGAAAATCGAGCCCACCACAATTGGCCAAATGTGGAGGCCCCAGGTCCCTGCCCTTGAAAGACCTTTGAATGTGCACTTTGTCACAGGACATGAAGAATAGAGCTGCCCAGCAGGAAGACTGTCAATGAGAAACTGAATCAGGGACAACACTTAAAGTTCACAACCTTATCAACAGCATCATAAAGATAAAGAGCTGAGAACCACCTACTGATACATATGCAAAGAACAACTTCACACAATGACAAGGAAGTTGCAGGCAGGTACAAACACTATGAAACAAATAAAATAAGCCTTCTTCTAAAAAAATAAGTCTATATTAGAGACCCAATGAATACTCCAGACATGGAAGTAGAAGAATTATATCAACATGGAGTTTCATGAACTGCTACTGAAGACATTTTAAATGATGAAGAATTGAAACGATAAACAAACAGATTTAAATAAAAAAAACCCAACACAACACCCCAAAACTATGATTATAAGACAAAGAAGGTACAATCAACACAGGACTAGAAATAATAGAAACTCATGAGCATGCAATACAGCATATGAAGGTTGAAAATGCCGACATTTTCAGCAGGCTGGAGAAAATAAATAGCAGAATATAAGAGGTTGAACAGAGAACCAGTGAGTTGGGAGACAAGAATCTTAATGGGAATTTGCTAGAAGAAGAAAATAGAAGAAGATTAAAGGAAAATGTAGAACACATTAGAATCATGTGGGTAAACATTAAACCAAACAACTTAAGAGTGGAAATACAGAACAGGAAACAAAGTGAGGGCATGGAAAAGCACTGAGGAAGCTATGAAGAGTTACTAGAAGAAACTTCTCAGATGTTACAAAAAACAAGGAAATATACATTCAAGAAGCTCTGCAAACCTTAGACTAGATGTTGTTGTTGCTGTTGTTATGTGCCATCGAGTGGCTTGCGAATCATAGCGACCCTATGTACAACAGCCCTAAACTTTGCTCTGTCCTGTGCCAATTGCACTGTCTCTGACACTCCCAACCCAATTACCCCAGTCACTACATCAATCCACCTCATAGAGGGCCTTTCCCTCCTGCGCTGTCCCTCCACCCTCCCAAGCATGATGTCCTTCTCCAAGGATCAGTCTCCCCTCACAACATGTCCAAAGTATGTTAGACAGAGCCTCAGAATCCTTGCCTCCAAGGAGCCACCTGGTTTAACCCTTTCCAGGATGAATCTGTTTGTTTTCCTAGCAGTCGATGGTATTCTCAATACTCTTCTCCAGCACCACAGCTCAAAGACATCAGGTCTCCTTCTATCCTCCTTGGTCATTGCCCAACTCTCTGATGCATAACAAGTGATTGTGAAGACCATGGCCTGTATCAGACGCACCTTAGTCTCCAGAGAGACACCATTGCTCTTCAGTACTTTGGAGAGGTCCCTAACAACAGACTTTCCCATGGCAATGTGCCTTTTAATTTCCTGGCTATTGGTGCCAAGAGTATTGACTGTGGAGCCAAGCAAACTAAAGCTGTGTACAATCTCAATCTCTTCACCATCCATCCTGATGCTGCCAATTGGTCCAGTGGTGAGAATCTTTGTCTTCTTGACATTGAGCCTGAATCAATATTGGAGGCTGCCGTCCTTGACCCTCTGCAGCAGGTGTTTCAGGTCCTCCTCAGTTTCAGCAAGCAAGGTTGTGCCATCTGCATAACACAGATTGTTGATAAATCGTCCACTAATCTTGACCCCACATTTCTCCTCACAGAGCACAGCCTCCCCGATAATCTGTTCTGCATATAGGTTGAAAAGGTATGGAGATAGGACAAATCCTTGGCACACACCCTTCCCAATTTTGAACCATGCAGTGTCTCCTTGCTCTGGTCTGACGACTGCCTCCTGGTCCAAGTATAGGTTTCGCATTAGAACGATCAAGTGTTCTGGGATTCCCATTCTTCTCAGAGTCAGCCACAGTTTGTTATAATCCACACAGTCAAATGACTTTGCATAGTCAATGAAACACAGATAGACATTCCTCTGGTATTCCCTGCTTTCAGCCAAGATCCATCTAACACCAGCTACAATGTACCTCGTACCATGACCCCTTCTAAACCCAGCCTGGACTTCTGGTAGTTCTCTGTAGATGTGCTGTTCCAGTCGTTTTTTAACAATCTTCAGTAAAATCTTGCTTGCATGTGAACTAGATACCAAAAGAAAAATATCAAGACATACCATAGTCAGATTTTCCAAAATGAAACATAATAGTAAAAATACTGATAGCAGCATGAGAAAAACAAAGAGTTTCCTCCATTAGATTAAGCTGTGATTTCTCAGCAGAAGCCATGTAAGGAAGAAGACAATGGTACGGCTTATATAGAAGGTGGGGGATGAGGGTACCAAACAAAACAAATGCCAGCTGAGGATCCATCAAATTGGAACCAACTCATAGCTTACACTTCAGTGGGTTTTAGAGGCAGTTAAGTACAAGGGAGGTGAATGTCCATGCTTCTCCCATGGACCAGTTGGTGGATTAAAGTTGTGTGCCTTTGGGATTGCAACACAGCTTCTTACCACTAGCCCACCAGACCTCCCTGAAGATCCTTGCCCAGCAAAACTGCCCATCAAATATGAAGGGGAAATTAGGTTATTTGCTGAAAATTAAGAAATTAATGATAACAAGACCAACTTAACATTAAGAGAAGTTTTTCACACACAGACAACAAAGGAAAGGGGATCAACCAAAGTAACCAGTAAAAACAGGAAACAACATGGATCCAGATTTGAAGATTTTGAGAAAATGGAAAAATTCTCCAACACACCTATCCCCATTACCCCAGTCACTAAATCAATCCACCTCATTGAGGATCTTCCCCTCCTGTGCTGTCCCTCCACCCTCCCAAGCATGACGTTCCTCACCAAAGACTGATTCAGCCTTGCAACATGTCCAAAGTATGTCAGTCATTGCTTGTCTACAAGGAGCAGCCTGGCTTCACCCTCTCCAATACAAACTTGTTTGTTCTCGTAGCAATCTATGGTAAATTCAATACCCTTCTCCAGCACCACAACTCAAAGACATCAATTCTCCTTCTATCATCCCTAGTCATTGTCCAGATTTCTGATGCATATCAAATAATTGCAAAGACCATGGCATATATCAGCACCTTAGTCCCCAGAAAGACATCCTTGCTCTTCAGTACTTTGGAGAGGTTTCTGACAGCAGACTTTTCCAACGCAATGTGTCTTTTAATTTTCTAGCTGCTGGTACCAAGACTGTTGACTGTACAGCCAAGAAAACTGAAGCTGCCAACAATCTCAGTCTCTTCGCCACCCATTATGATGCAGCCAATCGGCCCAGTGGTGAGAATCTTTGAAAGCTGTAGTCCTTGACTTTCTGCACCAATTGCTACAGATCCTGCTCAGTTTCAGCAAGCAAGGTTGTGTCATCTGCATAATGCAGATTGTTGATAAGTCTACTGATGCCACATTTCTTCTCATAGAGTCCAACCTTCTGGATAACCTGTTCTGTATATAGATTGAAACGATATAGAGATAGGACAAATCCTTGGCACACAACCTTCCCAATTTTGAACCATGCAGTGTCTCCTTGCTCTGGTCTGATGACTGCCTCCTGGTCCAAGTATAGGTTTTGCATAACCACAATCAGGTGTTCTAGGATTCTCATTATTCTCAGAGTCAGCCACAGTTTGTTGCGATCTACACAGTCAAATGTCTTTGCATAGTCAATGAAACACAGATAGACTTTTCTCTGGTACTCTCTAGTTTCAGTTAAGATCCATCTGACATTAGCTATAATACCCATAGTAAAATGACCCCTTATAAACCCAGCCTGCACTTCAGGCAGTTTTCTGTTGATGTGCTGTTTCAGTCGTTTTTGGATAATCTTCAGCAGAATCTTGCTTGCATGTGATATCGCTACTGTTCAATTATTTCCGCACTCTGTCAGATCACCCTTCTTTAGGGTGGGAACAAATATAGATCTCTTTCAGTCAGTTGTCCTGGTGGTTGTCCTCCAGATTTCTTGGCACAACCTGGTGAGCACATCCAGGGAAGCATCTGCTTGTTGAAATTTGTCAATCAGTATGTCATCGGTTCCTGGGGCCTTTTTTTTTCCAATTCTTTCAGAAACGCTTGAGGTTCCTCTTTCATCATCACATGCTCTTGCTCACATGTTGTTTTATGACATTCTTCTGTGTTCACCAATTCCTTTTGGTACAATAACTCTGTACAGTTTTCCCAATTTCTTTTAATGCTTTCTCAATCATTCAATATTCTGCCCAAAGCCTCCTTAAGTATTGCAACTCGAAGTTTGAATTTGTTCTTCAGTTCCTTCAGCTTAAGAAATGCTGAGCAAGTTTGCGCCATCTGATTTTCTGACTCTAGCTCCTTGCACATTTCCTTGTAATACTTTACTTTTTCTTCCTTTGCTGCCCTTTGTAATCTTCTGTTCAACTCGATATCTTGAATTCTTCCCTTTGCTTTGGCTTCTTGATGCTCTAGTACAATACTGAAGAGTCTCTTCTGACATCCATCTTGGTCTTTTCTTCCTCCTCTGTCTTTGTAATGACCTTTTGCATTCTTCCTGGATGATATTCTTGATATCCTCCCACAGCTCATCTGATCTTCATTCATTAAGTTTCAAGGCCATAACCCTGATTCTGAGATAGCTTTGAAATTCAGAATTTCAAAGGAAATTTTTTTTAAAAAATTTATAAATTTTTTACCTGTATAGATAAATAAATAGAGTTATCATTTGTTCTAGATTTGTCTTCCAAAGCACATGTTGGAATCATAACTCCTACAGATAAAACATGTTGTTGTTGTGGTGGTGTTGTTGTTGTTGTGTGCCTTTGAGTCACTTAAAACTCATAGTGACCCTATGAACAACAGCTCTGTACCCTGCTCTATCCTGAGCCAAACTCATTGTCCTTGGCATACCAACTCCCATTACCCCATTTACTGTATCAATCCATCTTATCTAGGGTCCTCCTCTCTTTTTATTTTTTTTTCATTGAGATTTTAACCAAAATTTATAGAGAACTTGTATTCCCATGCATTCTTTGTTGCACATTTTCCTCCCTGCCCACCCCACCCCCAGTTTGCTTTTCTCTTTGGAAAAAAAAAGTAATTGCTGTATAACCCCTCCTCCAGTATACTTTACTACACAGGTATTATTCTGGACTGTTGTAATGCAAATAATACCTAAATATATATTCCTTTTAAGCAGTTCTCTGTTTAAAAACAGATGAGGAATAGTACTACCTAAAAGGGTCTTCATCTCTTGTTCTGTCCCTTCACCCTCCCAAGCATGATGTCCCTCTTCAAGGACTGGTCCGTCTTTGCAACATTCCCAAAGTGTGTCAGACAGAGCTTTAGAATTCTTGTCACCAGGAGGGAGCAACCTGGTTTCACCCTCTCCAGGACTAATTTATTTGCTCTCCTAGCAGTCTGTGCTATATTCAGTACTCTTCTTTAAGCACCACAACTCAAAGGCTTCAATTCTTCTGTCATCTCTAATCACTGTCCAGCTTTCTGATGCATAGCAAGTAATTGTGAAGACTATAACCTGTATCAGGTGCACCTTAGTCTCCAGACTGATGTCATTGTTCTTCAGTCATAGAGGTCCCTGAGAGCAGATATTCCCAATGCAATTCGTCTTTTGATTTCCTGGATGCTGGTACCAAGAGTGTTGTCACCATGAGTGCTGGTACCAGTATATAATATATAGCTATAGACATTAAAATGCTTGAATTTACTGTTGGACTAATAAGATTATATCAGCACTGGAAAGGAACTCAAACTAATCACTTTAAAAAAAAATAGCAGATCAGACACAAAACAAACTCAAATGAGGCAGGAAGATAGAACAAATGTCACAAGGAAGACTGCCTAAGAAGGGAGGACTGTGGGCTAAGTTTCTCAGACCTTACAGAGAACAGTTTCTAATAGCCAGTGGACAGAATTCAGACTGAAACTAGGAAGAAGAAATTTCTGTTCTTAAATATCAGCCGTTTCTGAAATTTCTATCATAGTAACACTAAGAAACAAAGATACCATTATATAAATTAGGTATTGTTGTTATTGTATGCTGTTGAGTCATCACCAACCCATAGCTGACCCTCCAGTGGGTTTTCAGAGGCAGTAGGGAGAAAGGGCTTCTTAAACAATGGTTCTAATCTGTTTCTAATGGTGTTCATTACAAAGCGCAGAACAAAGCCTATTTGCTTCGAAATTCTCATCTGTAAGATGCAATATTTTTGGATCAAAGCTGTTTGCATTTGCTTTGCCGTGTTTCAGGAATTTCCTCTGCAGCTGTTTGTCACTATTAAATGGAAGAATGGGCATCGCCAGGCAGAAAATATACTTGCACCTCAGGGGTGTGGTTACCTGGGACACAAAGCAACATGTTCATCCTTTGATCGCACTGAAGATGTAAAGGGGACTTTCTGCTCTGGGAGAAAGGAAAATTATAACATTTTAAGAGTTCTACAGCTTATTCCGTAGGTTCCCATATGCTAGAAAGCTGAAAACACAGCCAACATTTACATGCAGCTGGAAGGCTTTTCAGGGGCTGATGACTAAATATCAGAACACAAGGCAAGAAAAGCAATTCAGAAATGGTCTCCACCACACTAATTCATACAAGAAATAAATGTTACCTCTCTCTTCATTGTTATCCTATGTTACTTTAAACATATTTTTCCAGTTGCTTGTCTAGTATTTTCATCTCATAAACCACATTGCTTCTATTTCCTAGATATCATAAAAAGGAAATTCTAACAGAGTAGTTTAACTTTATGCAGGTTAAACAACAAAAATCTTAGCTTCCTTTACAGCAAGAAGAGGCTTTGTTGAATATTATTTCACAAATAATTCTTCTAAAATCAGGACAGTAACTAATTTTTTTAAAAACACAGTATCATCTAGTTTTATTTTCTCTGTTTCCATTTCAATCTTTTTCTTTTGAAAGCAAAGTTCTAGTATAAACATATGTGACTATTAAATATTTGCAAAGATAAGCTCAAATATGGCTATTCATCCCTTAAAAAATTGAACATATATATTTTATTACTGTGTGACAACAAAGGCATAACTGTCAAAGGTGAAATCGGCTGTCCTTGAGTTGATTTCTAGTCCTAATAACTCCATGTATCAGGAAGGGACTGATCAGAATTTTCAATGGGTGAGTTTTGGAAATAAATTTCCAGGGCTTTCATGCAGTATGCCTTGTGTGGACTCCAATCACCCACCTTCTGGTTAGCAGCCAAGAACATCAACTCTTTACCACCCAGGGACTCTTCACAAACTCATTGACTGCCACAGTCCAATCCAACTCATAACACCCATCCAGCAGGTTTATAAGGCTGTAAATCATAATGAGAGAAGACAGCCTGTCTTTCTCCCTCAGAGCAGCTTTGGACCACTGGAGATATGTAGTTTTTTAGTTAGCAATGCAACACACTATTTACTACACTACCTGTGCTCCTCAGGAAACTCTGTCGTAAGAAATACAATCAATCATCACAAATTGCATGCAATTAAGCACATACACTGGTTTATATGCAAAATATAATGATCTGATTGAAGAACATACAAATCTTAAAGCAATTATTTAATAGATATAATTCATTGTTAGTAATTTTTATATGCTCATATTTACCATATTAAATGTACAGAAAACCTAAATCAGAGTGGATAAATGTACACTAAAATAATGCATCCATAACTAAGTAAATTATTTTCAAAGAGGATAACATCCAGAAAACTAGAAGAAAGAACACTGATCAGGGTACAGTCTTCCATGTTAAAGGTGAGAGCTTTTAAAATGTTCAGTAATTTATATAGGTTACTTGGAGTTACAAAATTTTGTAGTGTAGGAAACATTTTCTCAGTTAAATATGTTTCTATGAGACAACCTTTCACTCTCCATACTTTTCAACTGCTAAAAGTTATTTCTCAAGTGTGGTTTCTCCGATTTTCTGGTCCACTGGACTGGTTGTGTATATAATGGAGATTCTATTCTTATTCTTTGCCATCCACAGCACACAAACTTTAAACAACCTGATTCAAAGAAACAAAAGGAATGAGAAAGTTTTCAGTGCAAAGTACATTAGGGCATTTTATCAAAGTCATCTTTCAGAAGAAAGATATAAAACCATTTTCAAATGCTGACAAAGTAGGAAAAGAAAAATGAATCTCTATGAATCTTTAATGTAGCTTTCAGGGAAATTTATCCATACATATCTTAGTGACTTCTGATTTTTAAAATATTTGTAAATAAAAATGTATACTACAGTAACACACTTTAACTGATTTCAGTTTTGGTAAAATAAATCAAACATAAAACACTTTCTCTCAAGAACATACACTGAAATTCAGTAGGTAAGAGATGAAATATTCTAGTACTGAATATCATCTTATTAATTACTTTGTCAAGTTTTTGTGCAAATCTGTAGTTCATTAGGTCCAAGTTCAAATTATTATTTAAGATTCTAAATTGTGAAGATGAATGGTATGGTATTTGATGTTCTAGGAGATTTGGCAAGGAGTTAAGTTAATGAAGTGATGACATTCTCTGCCATAACTCACTGGGAGGCAGCAGTATCATGGTTGCATTTCCTGTACATTTTTCAATTGGTCCACTAAGGCTACACCTATATTCTAAGACATATATTCTATGTATGTTGAAATAGTACTAAAAATTACACACAAAAAAGAGCAGATGTTCACATTTGAAATCTCTTAACACAAGCATGGGATTTCTAGTTGCATGATAAGGATTTTGATGAATTATATTAAAATGATATTTAACTTATTTGACCATCTACATTCCCTAAAACAATGACAGCAGCTTAAATAGACAAATTAGCTACACTAAGTGTTTGTTAAATGCTATATTATGCAAAACAGAGCCATTTAGAATTATGAGGTTTTGTTCTTACAATCCTGGATTCCTATTCTGTCTATTGTCCCCATGCATTCTGCTACCTTAGCCTCTCTAAGCATCATACATGTAACCTCATTTGGAAAAAGAGGAATTGATAACTCTAACCACAAAGGAAACCATAATTAAAAGCAGCAACAGGTATATAAGTTTTCCACACAGTACTAAAAAGAGAAATTTAAGCCTTGAGTTGCGAGAATAAGTAGCCAGTGTTCCTTAGGTGCAAAGATGATAAAGCTTTGTCTTACATAATTCAGGCGTGTAGCTAGGCGCAGCCATTCCTTGGTGAGGGACATCATGCTTGGAATAGTAGAGAGTAGGCAAAGGAAAGGACGATTCTTAACTATGTGGACTGAAACAGTGCCTGCCACATTGAGCTCTAATGTGAGAATGGCAAAAGATAGGGCAGTGTTCATATATGTTGTTCATAAGGTTCCGATGGGTTGTACTTGACTCAATAGCCCCTAAAAGCAACAAATACCATATAATAGATATTTTTAAGCTAATACTATTAGTAATCATGTTGTTGTTATTGTTGTTAAGTGCCGTCAAGTCGCAGGAGACTCATAGTGACCCTATGAAGGAGAGTCCTTGACGCTTGGGTGCCTTTCATCCTCTCTCCAGGTTCCTAGGGTTTCCAAACTATCCACTTCTATAAGTGGATGCCACTCCTGCTTCCAAGCTTGTTTTAATCGGGGAGCTCCACCCCACTCTCTGTCCATTGGGTAGCCAACCATTAACGCATTTGACACATCAGTGTCACAGTGTTCAGCCTCACAGCAACCACAAGTGACCGCAGTATGGCAACTTGTACACCAGGGCTACACAACCTAGAGGAATGTCTGAACAAAAACAATGAAAGACAGGCCCAAGGGCCGTGAATTAAAAGTCACCCACCTTTGGCTTGGTAGCATCATTTTCTGTCCACTGGGCCAACTGATCTCTCTCTCTATGTTGATATTGTTGTTAAATGCTGTCGAGTCGCAGGCGACTCATAGCGATGCTATGAAGGAGAGTCTTCGATACTTGGGTGTCTCTCATCCTCTCTCCAGGATTAGTAATCATAGCTGATTCAAATACTGAGCTATGAAACTATAAAGCTTTTTGTCAATAATGAGGCTGTGGGCAGGTTATAATTTTTTTTTTTTCCTATAGGAGAAAGACCACAGAGATGGTCTCTCTTTTTCAAACTCAGTAACATTTCAGTGTGAAAAAGAGTTTTCCAGTGATTTTACCAATTATTTCTTCTTTTTGCCTTTTTTTTTTTACAAAACAAAAACAACATGTCAAATCTCAAGTTTCTAAATTATTTTCAAATAGGACTGCAAACATTTAAATGAGGTAAAACCTCAGTGCTGACCTAAAGTAGATTTATGAGCACCATTTTATAGGTGATCTGTAGCCATATTGCTGTAGTTAATGTTGTTGTTGTTGCTGTTGATTGCTGTCAGAAATAGATGCCACTCCTGCTTCCAAAGCTGTCACAGAGTGTTATTGGTTGAGTCACTCGTGATGCATAATGACCCTATGTACAACAGCTCTGAACCTTTACCTGTCCTGAGACAGTCTCCACACCAACCCCCATTGCCCCAGTCACTGTATCAATCCATGTTATCCAGGGTCTTCCTCTCCTGCATCGTCCTCCCACCCTTCCAAGTATATCTTTCTCCAAGGACTGATCTCTTCTAGCCACATGCTCAAAGGAAGTGAGGTGGAGCTTCAAAATCCTAGCCTCCGAGGAGAGATTTGGTTTTACTCTCCCCAAGACAGACCTGTTTGTTTTCTTGGCAGCCCGTGGTATATTCAAGACTCTTCTCTAACACCAAACTTAAAGGAATCTATTCTTCTTCTGTCATCCTTAGTCATTGTCTAACTCTGAAGCATATCATGTAATTGAGAAGATCATGGCCTGGATTAGGCACACCATTGTATCTATACTGTCATTGTTGCTCTTCAGCCCTCTGGAGAGATCCATGACTGCAGATTTTCCCAATGCCATTCGTCTTTTGATTTCCTGACTGCTGGAGTGTTGATGTGGGGTCCAAGCAAGCTGTAATTGCTAACAACCTCAATCTCTTCTCCATCTATTATGGTGCTGCCAATTGACTCAGTGGTGAGAATCTTTGTCTTCGATCCATACTGAAGACTGCAATCCTTGACTTTTCACAGCAAGTGCTTCAGGTCATCTTCAATTTCAGCAAGCAAGGTTGTGTCATCTGCATATCGTAGTTTGTTAATGAGTCTTCCTCCAATCTTGATGCCACACTCCTCCTCATAAAGTCCTGCTTTCTGAAAGATCTGTTCTGCATACAGATTGAAAAGTTACAGGGACAGGATGCATCCCTGATGCACTCCTTTCCTGATTTTAAACGATGCAGTGTTTCCTTGCTCTGCTCTGAGGACAGCTTATTGGTACAAGTACAGGTTGTTGTGTTTTTTTTCCTTCTTGTTGTTTTTAAATTTTATTTTATTAATTTTAATGAACATTCAAGTATAGGTTTTTATATAAGCACAATCAAGTGTTCTGAGATTCCCATTTTCCTCAAGGTTAAATAAATCACAATTTATTGTGATCCACGCAGTCAAATATCCTTGCATAGTCAATGAAACACAGATAGACATTCCTCTGGTACTCTCTTCTCTCTGCCAAGGTCCATCCGACATTGGCAATAATGCTCATAGTGCCATGACCTCTACTAAATCCAGCTTGTCTTTGTGGTAGTTCTCTGTCAATGTATTGAGTGTTTTTCTTTTTTGTATGTGTTTTTTAAATAATCTTCAGCAGGATTTTGCTAGAGTGTAATATTGGTGATATTGTTCTATAATTTCCACACTCTGTTAGGTCACCTTTTTTTGGAATGGGAATAAAGATGGATCTCCTCCAGTCTGTTGGCCAACTAGTTGTCCTCCAGGTTTCTTGGCACAAGTTGGTGAGCACACGAAGGGGAGCATCCATTCGCTGAAATATGTCAATTGGTATTCCATCAATTCCTGGGGTATTATTCTTTGCCAGATCCTTCAGAGTAGCCTCTACTTCCTCCTTCATCACCACTGGCTCTTGATCATATGTTGTTTTTTAAACTTCTTCTGTGTCAGCAAATTCCTTTTGGTACAATGACTCTGTATACTACTTCCATCTTCTTTTAATGCTTCCTGAATCATTCAATACTCTTCTCATTGCATCTTAAGCATTGCAACTCATGGCTTTATTCTTCAGTTCTTTCAGTTTAAGAAATGCTGAGTGAGTTCACCCTTTGTGATATTCCAACTCCAGCTATCATAAAGTACGGTTATGCCTAGGGTAGCTTCCACTACTGATTAAAAAAGAAAACAAAAGGAATTACAAGTAAAATGTCATAGGTAATTTAATGACCTACATAGAATTACTAATCAAACAAAAGGTATTTTTTAGCCTTAATTTTGTTACATGTTGTCTAGTTGACTATAACTCACAGTGACCCTATACACAATAGCACTGAACTCTACCCTATCCTGAACCAATTTCATTGTCTCTGATATTCCCACCCTCATCAACCCAGTTACTATGCCAATCCATCTTATTCATGATTTTCCTCTCCTTTGCTGTCCCTCCATCCTTCCAAGCATTATGTCCTTCTCCAAAGACTGCTCCCTCTTGGCAACATGCAAAAAATATGCAAGATGGAGCCCCCAAATCCCTGTCTCCAAGGAGCACCCACCACAGGACAGACTGACTGTCGTCTTGGCAGTCCATGGTGTGCTCAATACTCTATCATTACAGTTCAAAGACATCTATTCTTTTTCTGTAATCTATGTTCATTACCCAGCTCTCTGAATAATAACAAGTAATTGCAAATACCATGGCCTGGATCAAACACACCTTAGTCTCTAGACTGACACGTTTCTCTTCAACACTCTGGAGAGGTCCTTGACAGCAGATTTTCCTAATGTAATTTGTCTTTTGATATCCTGACCACTGTTGCCAAAGAATGTTGATTTGTGGACCCTAGGAGGCTAAAACTGTTAACACTCTCAATATATTCTCCACCTATCATGGTGCTGCCAATTGGCTAGCTGGAGAGAATCACATGATGTTGAACTTCTTGATGGTGAGCTTCAATCCATACAAAGAATTCAATCCTACCTTCTGCACCAAACACTTCAGGCTCTCCTTAGTTTCTACAAGCAAGGCTGTGTTATCTACATCACATAAATTGTTGATAAGTCTTCCTCCAATCCTAATGTCACATTCCTCCTTATAAAGTCAAGCCTTCTGGATGATCTGTTTTGCATATACATTGAAAAGGTATGAAGGCAGGACACATTCATGAAGCACTCCATTCTTGATTTTGAAATGTGTACTGCTTCCTTGCTCTGCTTCTGATGACTGCATCCAGGTCCAAGTATAAGAAATTTAATCTTACGCACCGCAAAATATACAGTAATGTTTCAGTTTTAGTGGTGGTATTTTAACTTAAACTTAAAAGGACCAGTGCAAAGTGTAACTGAATTGACTGATTGCACCTTGAGGACAATCCCAAAAGTCAAAAGGCATATTACAAAGTAATTACAAAGCAAACATTACACACAATTGCCACTGCAAGCAGAGAAAAGATAATCCATGAGGATTAAGATCTAGCAAAATAGATCAGCAAAGACTTTTCAAAACAGAGTGGGGATATTTAAACTTAAGGCCTTTGGGTTAGAGGAGTAAGACAGAACAATATTAACTGAAATGCTTCTATGCTTAAATAATATTTTTATTAAATAACTCAACATTTTTACCGCATATATTCAGCAAAAGTGTGGGAAAATGAGCGTCATAATAATTTTTACTATTTAATATGAAAAAAATAGTTTATAAGACGATTTACACACATCCAGTCAACCCTATGCACATTTTCTAAACTAATTTACACATTCCTAAATGTGTAAAATTTCTCAATGAAGGCATTCCACTATTGATCAAATGATATAATTATTCATGTATTTACATGTCATTACATATATATTCATAGACATGAAAATGAAAAATACAGAAATAGGTTAGACCATTAGATAAATTATCTTCTTTGTAGGGTTTCCACAACAGATTTTGTAATGTGAGGCTTTGTATCAATGAACAGTTACTAATTTTCAACAAATACCAAAACAGTATTCTTATTATTACATTATTGTGTTAAAGGTGTTATAGTGTACCTAAACTTTCTTTTATGCTTTTATGCATAGAGCAGTCCACTAAACATTCATTCACCCATACATTGCCATCAAGTCGGAATCTGTTCATGCTTGATACACAAATGAGTTATCCGAGGTAAAAATCACACAAGAAGAGACTGCCCAACTTTTTTTTCCCCCACAGTGTCACTGACAGATTCAAATTACCACAAAGTTGTAGTCTTTGGCTCAGCAGCAAAGTCTCTCTACACACTAGATGACCAGAGGCAAACATATGACTAGTTGGCATTAGAAACAACTGTACCTACCTGTTCTAAACACTGCCAACTCATGATGATGCTCTACCTAATCAGAGGCTGTAAGTCTTCATGTGAAGTGACTACCCATTTTCTCCCATGGAACATCTGAAGGACTCAAACCACTGACCTTCAGGTTAACAGCCTGACACTTTAGCAGCCTGGGTAGCACTATGCTTCCAGGTCTCCTTCTCTAACTATTCAGACTTGTGTACAAAGTATAAATTTCACTTAAACACAGACTTAGAAGCAAAACTCAACCATACTCTGAAAATGGTTTGTACTGTAATAGACATGTTTAAACACTGAGAGTACATTTAATTAAGATTACATTAAGAAAACTCTGATGGCCTAGTGGTAAGAAGTTGTGCTACAATCCCAAAGGTATATGGTTTGAATCCACCAGCTGCTCTGCAGCAGAACGATGGGCAATTTCCTCTCAAACAATCTACCACCTGCTGGAGGGCCAGTTATATATTGGTTCTGACTTGACAGTACACAACAAAAACGACAACAATGTATTTAATTGAACGTTGAAGTAATATTTAATTTAAATATCACTGTTTATAGAAATATATTGAACATGAATACACATCTATTACAAATCACATTAGTATCCCAAAATATTCCTATACTAGAGGATAAAATGCTATAAAGAGTATTACTGTGTCAACAGATATAATTATACTTGAATGGTCACTGAAAATTATTGCCTAGTTAAATCAGAAATTCAAATTACTAATTTTTTTAAGTTGACAGCGAGATAGTATTTATCAAAATGAACATTACTCATGTTCAGAATATCCCACTGAGTTATTTAGGGTAAAGAGTCATGATGTACATAGTTACCCTCAACTTATTTATTAACAATTAACTAAACACCACTGTCACCAAGTAGATTCCAACTCACGATGACACTCTATGAGTGAAGCCATGAGGCTTCCAAACCTCTAAGTTTGTTTCATGTGTCTCTTGCAGTGTGGCTGGTTAATTCCAATCACCAAGCTTTCAGTCAACAATCCAACACATAAGGCAATTGTCAACAACAGTCCCAAGTATATTAAAATATGGAGCCCAGGTAAGGTAAAGGTATTATTTGAAATATGTTCTTTTCTTTTTACAGCATCCCCTTTGTTGTTGTCGGTTGCCTTGGAGTCAAGCACAACTCATAGTATCCCTAAGAGCAAAAGACCTAAAGCATTTCTATAACTATAGACATTTAGCAAAGTTCATAGAGTTTCCAGAGGCATGTTGTTTAGGAAGTAGATGCCACTCCTGCTTCCAAACTTGTCTTAAACTGAGAGCTCCACCAAACACTGTCCAATATGAGTTACCATTATAGCATTTGAAACCCAATGGCACAAGATTCAGCATCACAGCAACCCTAGGTTACCTCAGTGCAGCATATTGACAGACAGTACACTAAGAAGAATGTTCCTCCAAAATATAATAACAACCAACTTTAAATACAAAGGCCCTCCCCAAGGTCTTGTTGACACTAAACAAGAAGCTTAAATTAAAAACAAACAAACAATATAGTATGTTATTGCTTTTAGGTACCATTGAGTTGCTTGTGATGTATAGCAACCCTATGTAAGCAGCCCTGAACCCTTCCCTGTCCTGAGCCAGTCTCACTAATTCTGACTCACCAATCCCTGGACTCAGGGTAGGGAAATTTGAAAACTTTGAGGTCTCCTGACACTATAATTGTTTCCATAAGCCTTTGGGTTTTGGGGATTTTCTTTTTTCCCCCCATTTATTTTTGTATATTTTCCTTCTGCTTTCTCCCTGCTACCTCCCTCAGTCTTCTTTGCAAGGCAACTCTTGTTCAGGATTGCTGTCAAGCATACAATGTCTAATCACATTTCCCTTTCGGATGGTTCTTCTCCTCATCAATTTCAACTAATTGTTCATTATCTATCCACTCTTTTCTTATTCCCCTCTATATTCTCCCGCTCCCAACTGCCCTTGTCAATCCTATTATAACAATCATGTTATTCAGTATTTGTCCTTTGGTGACTCAGATGTTTCATTCAGCATAATGTCTTACAGGCTTATCCATATTGGGTAATGTTTTATGAGTTTATTGTTCTTAATTATGGCATGATATTCCACTGTGCATGTACCATAAGTTTTCTATCCATTCATCTGTTGATGGGCCTCTTATTCTTTGCTACTACAGAAGGTTGGAAGCAAAAGTAGCATCCACTTCTGAAATAGCTTGCCTCTGGAAACTCTATGAACTTAAACAAAAGATGAAAGTTTTTTGTGTGCAAGACTTTTGTTCATAGGGCAGCTATGAGTCATCTACGACTCAAAGGCAAGTAATAACAAATACTTAAGGTGGTGTGGTGCTTTCTCAAAAAGTTGGAGATAGAAATACAATTTGACTCAACAATCCCAACACTTGGAGAAAACCTTAAACCAGAGTTATGACTCAAACAGATGTATACACACTTATGTTTATTTTTGCATTATAGACAAAAGCAAAGAGACTGAAGCAATCCATGTATCTTTTATTTTCTTCACTCTTCTCTACTGCAGATAAGGAGAGAATAAAGATTAAACCCTACATGAGTGCTTAAAAGCTTTCAGTGTCCAGTTATTACTCACTTAGGCAGGGTGTAGAACATAGTCCTGATGGAATGCATTCTGCCAATTGACTTGGACGTCCCCTACACCTACAGTCCTGAAGCCTCATGATTCTTAAAGATTCATTCCCTAACGTTGTTTGATTATGGTTAAGAAGTTTAAGTAATATCACCCTCTGTTGACTCTACTATATTCATGGATGTATCTGAAGCAAATAAAAGTACTCCTTTTGAAATATCATCTGGTAAACCCATTTATGGTCATGATAGTCCTTTTCATTCACACATATCTGTTTGCTTTGGCTGCCTGACAATGTATACACTTGTAGTTTAATGTTTCTTAGTACTGATATTTTAGGGTTGTTTATGTACTTGTCTATTGCCGTGTATAACTCTTGTACAACTGTTATTTTTCATTAGTTGTTTTTATTTTTGGTTTTATTGTTAGGTGCCACATGAGTCAACTACAATTCATAATGACCCTACAAACAACAGTTCTGACCCTTGCCATCTTCATAATTTCTGATATGTTTGAGTCCACCTGATATGTTACAGTCACTATATCAATCTGTCTTGTTAAGAGTCTACTGCTTTTACTTTTACTCTCCATCTTTCCCAGCAAAAATCCCCCCACCAAGGACTAGCCTCTCTTGAAACTGCTTTGAAATCCCAAAGGCATGTTGTTTGAATCCACCAACTGCTCCATGGGAGAAGTTTGGGCAATCTCCTCCCATAAGACAAAACTGTCTCTGAAAACCCATTTGAGAGTCAGCTATAGGTCAGTTCTGACTCAACAGCACTCAACAACAGCAAGAACCTCTCTTGACATTAAACCTAAAGTCTTTAAGACAAGGATTCATGATTCTTGCTATGCTTATCACCCCTTATAGTTCATAGCTTTTCCCTCTTTAAAAAAGAAAAAAAAAAGAAAGAGACACAAAGAGATTTACAACTGATCCTACAACTTATGAGTAATAGAATCAAGTTTTAAAATTAGGCAATCTAGTTTGAATGTACTTGTTTCTATGATAATTCTATGTTTCATAAAACAGTATGTTTGGTATAAATATTCAGGAAAACTTAGGGATTGTAATAAAAGGTGATGATAATAAAGCACCAACATTTTCCCCATAGTTGGGTTAGTGTATTCCTACTTAATAACAACTTCAGATAATAAAACTTTCAATTACATAGAGATCTAATGCCCTCCATTTGCTAAAATCACCCATACAGAAGTGATGATTCCTTCAGGCATGCATCACACTTTTAGTTAAGATTAACAATTATGAAAAATTCACAAATATAGCATATAAAGTAAGAAAATATATGATCCTTATAGTTTTGAAAGTAATAAGCATTTCTTAGGACAATAAATGTTAAAAATAATTTAAAATTCAATTCTACGGTCTTTCGTAAAACCTCAAATTGGGACATCTTTGAGCATGAATGAATAGCTTACCTATTACTGAGGAAGAGAACATTTTTGGAATAACACTTCACATCATAATATTTATTGTCTGAATTTATAAGAGGAGAGCTGTAATAAATTTCTTAGAAATGTGTTCTTTCCCTCAGGTTCTGATACTCTTAATAGGTTTTGACAAAAAATAAAGATAATATTCATTGCTTGATGATGCCACTCAATATTATTAGAACTAGATTTACTCCCGGAGAACATTTCGCAGCCCAAGGCTTTGTTGTAGCATTTGGTATTGTGAGGGTCTCTATGCCATCATTCTATCATTATTCCAGCCAAAATAATGTCACTTTTCTTTTCAGTCTTCAATAATTACATATTTTTTCATACATTTAAACAATAAATTCCATTCATTATTATGAATTATTTCCTTAAATAGCTCTTT
>NW_006399874.1:9514790-9516413 GCF_000299155.1 Elephantulus edwardii
CTATATGAAGCCTGGGTTTTTCTGTATTAATCATAACGTACAACAGCCATCACCAAGTCAATACTTATTTATTTTCTTTTTTGTATGCCCTGAAGTTTCTAAAAGTAGCTAAAATATTGCCAATGCTTTTTATTATTTAAATTAAGGGGAAACAAACAGCACAAATACGCAAATACTTTGTTCCATTTAAAGTTTTCTACATCTAAAAATCAAGTTTAAATGAAGATTTAATAACATTTCCCCCTTACTTCACCACACCCACTACCTTGTTTCCCTGGAAAATTAGTTGACTGCAAGTTCAATGAAATCCTTTTCTGAGATTTGAGGGTTGTTTGTTTTGGGGTTTTTCCCCCCCATGTTGGTATGGGGACAGAGAAGAAGGGGGTAAAGAGTAGAATAGGCATTAAAGCAATAATAATTTTGTCTCTTTGTTGCTTGAAATTGTAAGATACACAACTCAAAAGCTGACTTATACCAGTCTTTAATAAAAACATCATCTATAATATAAATTAATAAATGGGACACACAGAAAATGAAGACAAGAAAGAAGAGGAGGTGGCAATAGGATAATGAGTCTGCAACACTAGGGTCGATATTTTCACTTCTTCCTGAAATCCAAATACCTTAGAAGATCTTAAATAACATGAATGTTTGACTTGTAACCTAATGGAATTATCACTATTATCCTGTCATAATAAAACATTGCATTTCTGCTCTTTTCAATTCACTCATACAAAAATTAGGCAATGACTAGAGAATACTGAAAAATAACTGATGCATTTAATGACAGAGGTGCCAAAAAATACCGAGTACACCAGGAACTTCAAGAATAATAAATAAATCTGTCTGGAAAAAAGCAAAGTCAGAACACTCCCAAGGGACTGGAGAGAATTATGCTAAGTGAACTAACTCAGTCCCATAAGGACAAATACTGTATAAGACAATTATTGTAGAAATACAAAGATAACTAGTAAAATGTGTATGAAAATCTAAGGTGGGGAGGGTAGGAGCAGAGGAGTGAGGATGGCCAGGGGGGTAATCACAGGGTCATACAATCTGATGGGTAGAGGGAAGGAAAGGGAAAGGAAATGGGAAAGATCTAGTATGAAAAGCAATGTATATGAACTTTGTAAGTAAAAAAGTATAAAATAAAATTTTATTTTCTTAAAAAAAATCACATTCCCAAGAAGTGAAGATGGTGAGATTTCCTCTACATACTTTGGTTTTATTAGGAGGGATTAATCCCTATAGAGAAGGATATCACTCTTAACAAAGAAGATGATGAGTGAAAAAGAGGAAAATGGTCTATGTTATGGGTGGCTACTGTGTCTGCAACAATGCTGCAAATAGAGCAACAATTAGAGGATGTCCCAGAGCCACTCAGTGTTTCATTCTGTCCTCCTTGGAGTCACATGAGTCCAACAGACTCCATGGCATCTAAAAATCATAGCAATTTATGGTATAACATTGGTGCATTTGATACAGGCATGGTCTTCGCAATCACTTGTTATGCATCAGAGAGAGTTGGACAATGACCAAAGAGGATAGAAGGAGAATTGATGCCTCTGAGCTGTGGTGCTGGAGAAGAGTATTGAGAATACCATGGACTGCTAGGAAAACAAA
>NW_006399874.1:9520491-9520964 GCF_000299155.1 Elephantulus edwardii
AAAGTCATATTTTGGCTCCTGTGGATTTGGTTTAATTTTCCTCAGCTTCAGCTTGAAGATACTAAGGGGGGTAAATAATATTTGATGTAAAGGGGCTATTTGAAACTACTCTATTTGAGGCAAGAAATGATGGGTTGGAAATAGCCATGCACAGAGGAAGCAATGTGTTCTCAGAAATATAAGCATCTAGGAAAATGACGCCAATAAAGCGTTGGAGCCTGGATACGGAAGAGAAGGAAACCAATGTTGCTAGACTTAAATGAACAAAAACAACACTCACTCACTGCCACCAAGTCAGAAGCAACTCATAGCTGACTGTCCACTGTGTTTCTCAGGATGTAAAACACACAGGAAGAGGTTGTCCATATTTGTCCATTGGAGCCACTGGTAGGTTCAAATCAATGAGGCATCCATTTGGGCTAGTATTACACCTAGATATTGTTGTTGTTACTGTTGTTGATTGCCATTGAGTC
>NW_006399874.1:9521924-9547452 GCF_000299155.1 Elephantulus edwardii
AAAGATGGGTAATCGCCTGTGCAATTTCCTGCCTTAGAAAACCGGCTGAGGGTGAGCTATGAGTAGGTTCTGACTGATACATGATAATGATAATTGTTGGGATGCTAACCAAAAGGTCAACTTTTGTTCCTTTTTTACAGAGACTTTGTATTTCCATTCATTTATTATTGCACACTTTCCTCCCTGCCCACCTCTCCGACACAAGTTCGCTTTTCTCTTTGAAAAGTTAAGGGGAGAAAAAATTCTTTCATTGTTATACAATACCCTGCCTTCTGAACTCTTGTCATGACAGTAATACCTAATCATATATACCTCCTAAACAGTTCTCTCCCTCACATATTTCTTTTTTTAATTTTTTAAATTTTACTTTATTATATTTTGTGTGTGTGCCATCAAATTGTGGAAGGAGGAGTGGCATCCACTTCTGTAATAGCTTGCCTCCGAAACCCTATGAACCTGGAGGGAGGATGAAAGGCACCCAAGTGTTGAGGACTCTCCTTCATAGGGTCCCTATGAGTCGCCTGTGATTCGACGGCACTTAACAACAACAACAGAGGTCTCTTAGAATATGTGGTCTAAAATCAGGTGAGAAATGTGGGAAAGGGCTAGATGAGAAGTAGGTAGGTCATGATAGACATTGCAATTCATTCCCATTGCAATGGAAAGCTAAGATTTGCAGAAGCTGATAGTAAGCACTAACTTCTAAAAGCAGGTGAGAAAACAAGTGCTAATAGATAGGTAGTATTAGTTGGTGATAGGTGGTTTAGAAAATAGTAACACTAAGATCTCAAATGTGTCATAGATGATAAGGTTGGCATAGGATGGGATAGGGTCCAGGTCTGTTATTGCTATGGTCCCTATGAGTTATACTCCTCTCAGTGACACCTAACAATAACATCAGAAAGTTGATTACATGTTATAGTGTGCATAAAGTGTTAACAGAGTACATGGCATTCTGTAGGTTCTAAATAAGCATGAGTGATAAAATGTATTAATGTTACTTCTCCCGTGTGTTCTGAAATCTGTAATTCATGACCTCATCCTGAAATTCAAACTGAGGTAAATCCCCTTCAAGGTCATGCAAATGCAATCACTGCAGATGGTATCATTTTATAAAATTAGAAAAATAAACAGGCAGTTTGGAATTTACAAATAGACCTGATTCTAAAAGTCTCTTCATAAATCCCTCATTGGAAATTTAGAGCCCTCTTGTACAGAGTGAATATTTGTTCTTTTCCAAAGTAAGTCAAAGATTTCTATTTAATCTATAATGCTTTGATAAAATTCACTCACATTTAGTTTTGGTTTCAAAAGTTCACATTGTTGTTATTGTACTGACCCACAGCTGACCCTCCAGAGGGTTTTCAAAGGCAGTTAATGGCATGGGAGGAGATTGCTCATCCTTCTTCCATGTAACAGCTACTGCAGTATCATGTCACTAGGCCACCACAGCTCCATATTGTTAGGAACTGTTGGGTCAAATACAACTAACAGTAACCCTATGAACAACTCATTGGAACTCTGTCTTATCTTTCACAGTCCTCCTCCCAATCTCCACTACGCTTGAGCTCATCGTTACAGTCACTGTGTCAGTCCAGCTTACTAAGGGTTCTCCTCTCTTTTGCTGACTTCCCATTATGATGTCTCCCCCGCCCCCACCACCCCAGGGATTGCTCCCTTCTGACAACACATCAAAATTATGTGAAACGAAGTTTCAGCATCCTTGCCTTTGGCAGGATACATTGTTGTGTACCATTAAGCTGGAGCCAACTCACAGTTGACTGTCTAGTGGGTTTTCAAAGGCAGTAAATCACGTGGGAGGAAATTGCCCATCTTTCTTCCATGGAACAACTGGTGGGCTCAAACTGCATGATTTTGGGATGGCAATGCAGCTGGTTATCACTAAGCCAGCAGAGCTCCTTTAAAAAGGGTACAGAAGAGGAAAAGAAACTATAAGTGTCCACTTATTGGAAGAAAAATTAATGCCAACACTATTCTGACCATTTATTCATTCAAATCCATTGCAATTTCTTGTTACTATTCTATTGTTTGATTTTATAGTTGAGACACTTAAACATATACAAGTTAATGTAAGACCATACATTCAGTAGGGAGCTCTGGTGACTTAGTGGTAAGGAGTTGCACTGCCTGCCAGGGGCATACGGTTTCAATGAACATGCTGCTCTAAAGAAAAAATACAGGCAATCTCCTCTCATTCGATTTGCTGACTCTGAAAATCCACTAAAGGGTTAGCCATGAGTCAGTTCTGACTGACGGTACGTAACAACAACAAACAATTTACATTCAGTAGTCGGAGAACCCTTCCAAGCTTAATGTCCTTTTCCAATGGTAGGTTCCTTCAGGTAAAAAGTACAAAGTATGTGAGACAGAACATCAAAACCCTTGCCTCCAAGGAGTGGCCTGGTTTTACCCTTTCCAGGACAGATCTGTTTGTTCTTTTAGTAGTCTATGGTATGTTCAATATTTGTCTCCAGCACCACAACTCAAATGCATCAATTCTTTTTCCATTAGTCATTTTCCCATAGACATTCATGCTTGGAAGGGTAGAGACACAGTTTAAGAAAAACCCTGGATGAGCTGGACTGACTCAGTGACTGGGTTAATGAGGGTAGGTGTGTCTAAGACATTTAAATTGGCTCAAGACGGAGCAGGGTTAGGAGCTGTTGTACATAGGGTTGTTATGAGTCTCAAGCTACTGGACAGAAAGTAATAACAACAGAGAACAAAGAGTCAAATCTAGGAATTGTAAATCTAGCATCAATTCCCTTCAATTCACATAAAAACCATGTAATTACTACTCTTATTCCTCATTCCTTTTAAAAGCACTAAATGTAGGAATATTCATTTGAATGTTTATCATGTTCTGTTGAGAATTCTACTCCTATATCCTGGTGCTTCATCTCAGGCTACTAGGTAACCAGCCTCCCACCACAAGTAAAACTACCCTATAGTTCCTATAGAGCATTGCATAAGTTACTAAACAAAATATTTTAACTAATAATTTTCTATATAGACAGTAGGAAAAAAAGGCAAAACTCTGCATCTCCGATCTAAGGAAATACTTGAGATTTAGCATCAGCTTCAAGGCCAACTGTTATTGTTTTGTCTGGTTTATTGCTTGCATATACATTTTAAAAATTTAAATATTTTTTCTTAGAAATAGACAAAGAAACAACAATGATAATCCAGTAGTCAGGAAGAAACTGAAGAAGTCATTTCTGTGAATGAAAGATACACAGCAGGAAACATAATAAAGAATGCAGAGGAGACATAGCCCAAAGTATGAGAATAAAGACTTAATACACACTATGTTAGGGAGTTCTGGTGGCCTAGTGGCAAGAATCTGCACTAAAATCCTGAGGGTATGCAGTTCAAATCTACCAGATGATCTGTTCAAGAAGGAGGAGCAAACTCCTCCTGTGCCAGTCAGGTCTGATTAGACGGCATAAAACAAAACAAAACAAAAACAAAAACAAAAATAGAAGGTATGCATTTTGGGCTAGTTACCAAAATTCTTTAATCTTCTGTCATATATAGCTAATAGTTTTATCTGCATCATGAAATCATTCTGGAAATGAGAAATAAAAGGAGAGGAGAGGTAACATGTGCTACTTTGTCCTTCTTATAGCCATGTACTTTTTATTGCTTCGATTGGATCAATCCTCAAAACCTATGTATTAGATTACCAACACTTTCTATTTTGTAAAAGAAAAACTGAATTTGGAGAATGTTAAGATCTTTGTCCAACACAATACAGACAATAGTCCTAAATAATTATTAATTAAAATGTCATCCATTGTTCTTATAATTTTTATCCTATTACTGAGTTCTTGCATAGACTTAAGGAAATATGAGAGTGATCTAGTTACCTCGTGGTAAAGAGCTGTGCTACCTAACCCAAAAGTGGACAGTTCAAATCCATCAGTTACACCACAGGAAAAAGATGAGCAGTCTCTTCCCATATGATTTACAGCCTCCGAAATCCTACTGGAGGGCCATCTGAGTCACTTCTCACTTAATGACACATAACAACAGACTTCTGAGTACCTCATAACTAACCAATACTTCATACATTATCTTCTCCACATATATGCTGTGTTATCTGTATGACTTTAATAAAAGGATCAAACTTAAGCATATTTTAACTATCGAAGCATGTTATCCTTTAGAGCAAAATAAGGCAATTAAACCTCCCACAAAAGACATTTGAATCATTATTTTCATTTGTCATGTTAACAACTCATATTTATTTTAAAAACTTGCTGTGAATATTAAATTCGTGCCCAAAACTTTCAGACAATTCATCTTCTTCAAATGGTGGCATGTTTCCTCCTCTGAAAAAGAGAAGGTCCTCAATTTGTTTGAGTTAAGCAGCTATCTTCAGCATGTATTTCTCTCATTTCCTAACCTATTTCAAGATTTCAAACTTCTTCTTCAATCTATTTAAATAAAGTCTTCATTATGACACACAAAAGCCACAGATTTAACACATTTATTCCCCAGAGGTATATACTCCCTTCCATCTACTCATTTTCTGAAGAGCTGGGTCATGTTCTCCAGTATGACTCCGTTAGCTTTCAAAACTAAAGCAAAGTAAACAAACTAAAGCAGACTAAAGTTTAGTTACTGCTCAAGATTAAACTGGGTCCTCATTAAACACAGGTAGGATACTACTCTGTATAGTTGTGAATGGAATCTAATCTAAAGCAATGTAATAATATTCCATAATACAATCTATAAAATGTATGCCAAGGAGTTGAGGTTATGATTATGTATGTAAAATTGAACCCTTTCTGAGTTATACGAATAGAAGCATAATCACAAACACAAAAGCACAAATAGGAGAAGGCAGATAACACAAAGAATCTTCTACAAATCAAGGAATACTGAAGACAATTTAACACTGGATTGTTAACAAGTATAGCTTGTTCAGCTCCACAATCAACACTCTTAACACAAGCAGTCAGAAAATCAAAAGATGAATTGCATTGAGAAAATCTGCTGTCATGGTCTCTCCAGAGGACTGAAAAGCAACACTAGAGCTTAAGGAGCACCTGAACCTGGCCATGGTCTTCACAATTACTCGCTGTGCATCAGAGAGCTGGATAATGACTAAGGATGTCAGAAGAATCGATGTCTTCAAGTTGTGGTGCTGGAGAAGTCTTGAACATACCATGGACTGCCAAGAAAACAAACAGATCTGCTTTGGAGAGTGTGAAACCAAGTCTCTCCTTGGAGGCTACGATTTTGAAGCTCTGTCACGCATACATTGGGCACATGGCCAGGAGAGATCAGTCACTGGAGAAGGATATCATGCTTGGAAGGGTAGAGGCACAATGTAGGTGAGGAAGACCCTAGATGAGATGGATAGACACAGTAACTGGGTTAATGTGGGTTGGTGTATTAGAATTAGTGAGATTGTGTCAAGACAGGGAAGGGTTCAGAGCTTCTGTACACAGGGTCTCTATGGGTTGCAGGTAACTCAATTGCACATAACAACCACAAACCATCAACACAGCTAAGACTCTTATTTGGATTTTTAGCCTCCAGAACTGTGATAAAACATCTTTCTGTTCTTTAAAATCACCCCTTTATGAAATTTCTTTTACAGCAGCACACTCACCTCAACGTATAGCTCTTGAAATTTACTGCCTTTAGAAATTCACCAAGAGGGTCAACTAAGTATTGGTTCTAACTTGATGTCACATAACAACAACATGTTATATATGCCATTCTTTTTCTGTACTTTTACCAATAATCCTTAAAATGTTACATTTGATTGTATAATATTCTGTTGAAATCACAAAACATGTCAACCTAATTTTAGAATTTTTTAATTATCTCATTTCATGATAAACACACCTGGACATAAAGTATTTTGATAATACTTTGGTATACTCAAGGAGCACGAAGGGAAAACATCTAAGTTATTCAAAGCAAAAAGTATGTTACAGAAGGATATTTCTCTGCTGATAATAATAAAAAAGATTTTTTTCTTCCAATAAATAAACTAGTTATCTTAGTATTTTGTGAATATTCTGTCATATTTAATTCTGATAATATAAATAGGTTAAAACTTACCAGGAGGCATATATATTGTCCACCATATTAACTGCAACTTAGTGGCAAAAATTATTATTTTTCCCTGGTAATGATATCATCTTAAAAATTCTAATCAGAATTAATTTCTAAAAATGTTTTTCTTTAGAATTTGATATGGAAAAGTGTGTCTCATTTTATTACACAGTCCTGGAAAGCTTATTTTCAAGACAACATTTGTGGACATGATGTTTGGATTAAGTTGTTACCCATCACTGCAGGTATATGATTAAATTACCATGATATTGTCAGGAAGGTCATGTTGTGCTGGTAATACATCTAATTGTAGAGTACAAAACAGACAAAATTGCTTTCATTGACCCATAATGATAGCTTCTAAAGTGAAAAATAGAGGGCATTCTAAAATGAACATGCTAAAGATATTCAATTGAGTTGATTCAAACAAATATAATAATTTTACTTCTTAAGGTCTATAATTGCTTCTTATTCCCAAAAGTGCATTAAAACTTTATTAAGATGATTTATCCTGCAGTGTCAATTTGTTATAATAAGATTTCACATTGTATTAGCTCCTCCCAGTCCATTTTTTCTCCTCTTACCTTTGAGTCTGTCTATAATAATTTTGTTTATTCTGTCAAGAAGTGGCAAGAGGCATACCCAGCATTTGAATTAAAAGATTTGTTAGTAACAGCTTGAAGAATATAATCCTCCTTAATACCAGACCTAAGAAATAAGAACCTAGAGAGGTTTTTTTTACCATTAAAGCACAGGATCTTATCAGTCACATTATGAAGTGATTTCAGTTTTGTATATAACCAGAAGTAATTAACTGCGTGTGAAAAAAATTCTAAAACACAACTTTCAACTATACCAATTGCGGTTATAACACTGTATTAAACATATTGCTATTATCAAAATTAAGAAATTGCATATTATTTTTATTTACCAGAAATTATATCTCAAGAATTTGAAATACATGCATTATCAAACAAAAAATTCATTGAAATTAATAAAGCTTCAAATGGACTCTAAATTCATGTTATCTGTACATTTTATAGATTTCTTGGGAGGCAGCCTCTTCACTTCTCAGCTGCTAGTTCTGTGGTTTAAGCAGTAATTCTCAAGAACCACCTGTCAAGTTGAATTATTTGATTGTGATGACTAAACACAAACATCTAGAAGTATATGCATATTACTAATTAGGAAAAAACTAGGTCAGCCTTCATAGAAAATAACTTACAAATATAGGGAAAATATAATTTATGTATTCTCTCAAAAATCAGAAACATAAAACTAGTGGCTGGACCAGGTCTTCTGGTGTTACACTGACACTCAATCATTCTCATATCCAAAAATCAGAGGTAAATAAACAAAACCCAAGAGTAGATTAAAGCCTGGCTATTACTTAAAATTTACATTAGACAAATCTGATATTTATAAGCTGCCATCGAACCTAATTCCCCCTAAAATTCAAGGAATTAATTAGTTGTAATTTTACATTTATAGTCTGCACACCATTTGCAATAGGTGTACTTTTGTTCAACCAAATAAAAAGTTATTATCATTGTTACTGATTTAAAAAAACAATGTGTTACTTGGCAATTTAATAAATTATGACTAATACTGAATGATTTAGTAAAATATGTGGAATTTTTAAAATTTTAGGTTTTTTTAAGTTGTTCTGGGTTTTGTTTTTACATTTTTTAAATTTTATATTGGTTTGCATACAAAATTTGCATATATATTTCATTCATATACATTGTGTTTCACACATTCTTTCATTTACATAGTGTTTCATGTGATTATCCCTATACATTGCATTTTATAAAATTTATCACCATTAATCTATGCCCACTATCACCCCATTTTTTTTATCTCTACTGGTCTTTTATCTTTCTTTTTTCTTTCTTTCAGCCATTTATTTTTATTCACAGTTTGTGTTCTATGCAAATAAATTCCATAAACATACAAACACAATATACAATCTAAACAGATGTATAACATTCAGATATGAAGTAAAAGGGAGAATTCATTAACAAAAACAGCAGCTTGAGATTTGTCAGGTCTGTTTATTTCCATATGGAAGTTTTTCGCCATACAGGGTGGGGGGAAATAACAGATTATCAAAACTATTGTGTTCGTATTAGATAATTGTACTAGCTAAGCATTAGTGTGTGACCATGCGAACAAAAGACTTCATTAAGTGTCTATTTTAAAGAAGTTTCTGTGCATCAAGGTAGTTGTAAAAGATTTCTTTCCCAGAGTCAAGCCCACCTTAAAGGCCAGGTTCTAACAATCTAAAAATATTGACTAGTACAGAAAGTGTTTCAAATGTGACTATTCTGATTAATAAAGTTTTTTTTTAAAGTATTTACAAAAAGAGTGTAAAAGTTTGTGAATTTATTTAAGATTAGCTTCCAATCCTCCCTTCCCAAATTCTTGATTTACATGTTTTGTCTTTCACGTTTGCCTTTTTTCTTTATAAGTTTTTATTTGACCTTCAAAAAGATGAATTTTTACATTATAAAAAGTATCTAACATATGCAGAAATGAAAAGCAGCATTTTTAAATTCCTTTAGGTCAATGCACTTTCTACTGGCTGGAATCAATTAAGCTCACTGAACCTGGTGCTTTTTTTGACTGGGAATAGGTGATGTGAAATGCCTACCATGACTATAAATGTATAAGCAAAATTTAGTCATTATGTTTCGATTTAGGGTACATTGCAATTCATCATTCTCTGACACAGGTCAACAACCTAAAAAGTCAAATGCAATGTCAAACCCAAAGCCTCAAAGAAGAGTTCAGTTCCCAAGAAAGCAGTGATAGCTTAACAATGGAAAACAGCATTAAATTAGTACTGCTAAAATAATACATGGAAGATTTACAGAAACATATGGAGGTTCCTTCTAATGTACATATAAATAGAATTATGGAAACTATTATATAATCATTTTATGGCATTATAGATTTAATGAACAACATTAAATGTGAATCACCATTTCACACTCTATACTTTATTTCTAGATAAAACTATTTGTTAAAGTACTTTTAAGTGTCCAGATTTCATAGGTTACATTTAAGGAAATCATCTCTAGACTTGTGGACATTGTTGGTCTTTATCTGGTACACAAAACCCCAACACATACGATACTGGCATTCATCATCTGGTCAACTATTCACAATGTTCTTCAAATCAGTGAAATCGGAGATTCTCAACTTTTTCTGGGTCAATAAAACAAGGTGTGAAATCAGTAGGGTTGATGGAGATCTGGTTTTTCCTCCCTACAATGGATTTCTAAGTGTCTTTTGGATTGAGTTGAGAAGATGGAGAAGTAGGGGTATTTCTTGGCCTGAGTCTCCTAACAGTAGAGATGTAGTAGACCACAAGGAGACTGGCTGTGCACTGCAGGGGCCCTCCACTTCCCTTGGTGGTGGTGTTGGGTGACTGTGTGGCAACCCAGATATACTGGGAGGAATTACTGGATTGTGGCATGTTTATTTGAATAAACCTGTGTAGGGAGGAGCAGTCCAAGGAGTAGTAGTCCCAGGCCAAGCCTGGCCACCATCACTCTGCCCATGTCCACTCCCTCATTGTGCAGCCTGTTTCTGGGTGCTGGGAGTGAGAGAATCATGGCTAGGGGCAGGGCAGCAAAATGGAGGGGGGGAGGATCTTTTCTAATTCTTTCATTCCTCCCTCTGTCCTCCCAACTCTGTGACTCTGTGATTTCCCCCCTTTTTTTACCCTCAGCCTCTCTGCCTTCACCCCTTTCCCCTTTGGGCTTTTAAACACATTACACTAGTTATCCTAGTTTTACTAATGGCCTTGGGCAATATTTGTCCTCATGAGACTGAGTTGGGCAATTTAGCATAATATTCTTTAGACTCTCCCATATTATGCAGCATTTAAAAAAAAACCACAAAAAAACAGTTGCAACTGAGAGCTGCACAGTATTCCATCACATGAACGTATCACAATTTCTCAATCCATCCATTTGTTGAAGAATATTTCAACTACTTCCATTTTCTTTTTTTTTTCTTGTTGTGTACTGTCAAGTCAGATCTGACTGACCTAGGGGGAGATTGCCCCTCCTTCTCTGGTGGAGCATCTTGTGGATTCAAACCCTGCACTTTGGGAATTGCAATGCAGCTTCTTGCCACTATGCCACCAGAGCTCTCTCCTATGTTTTGATTTTTTTTTGATGGTGAACACACTGCTGTGAAAATTGGTACACAAATCTCTGTGTCTCAGTTCTATTTTCCAATTTCCTTGCAGTATATTCCTAGCAGTGGAATAGCTGGGTCACATAAATTTCTACATTTAGCATTTTGAGGAAATGATAAAGTGCCTTGTACCATTTTACAATCTTACCAATAGTGTATGAAAGTTCCAATCTCTCCACATCCTCTCTAATATTTATTTCTTACTGGCCTGTTAAACTTTGCCACCGCTTCTCGGGTGAAATGATATCATATTGTGGTTTTGATTTGCCTCTCTCTTATCGCCAGTGATTTTGAGCATTTCTTCATGTGTCTGTTGCCCATTCAAATGTCTTCCTCTGTGAAAAGTCTATGTCCTGCCCTCAGGTCTTGTGTGAAGCCTGATATACTATGATAGGTACAGTACTAAATTATCAGTTTGCTGTATTTGGAGACTACATTGTTCAATTAGTATAGCATTTGTCTGTCAGTTTGCAATACTGAGATAATTTGTGGGTTGCTGTGATGATGAAAGCTATGCCACCAGTGTATCAAATGCCACAAGGGCTACTTAGTAAACTACAGATTAAGACACATTAGGAAGCAGGATTGGCCAAACACTTGTTAAATATCAGGTCTATGAAAGTTCTATGAACAATAAAGGAACATGAATAGTTTGTGTCTCTAGTTAAGTTTGTTCCAAGTACTCAATTAATGGTTGGCTATTTTAAATGGTATTTAAATTGGTATTTTTTAAAAATGGTATTTAGGTTCTTCATTTCTTTATCTATGTTTTCTGTGTTACTGTACAAGAATACCACTGATTTTTGTACATTCCTTTTTTCTACCCTGCTATTTTACTAAATTGATCTTAATGGAAGTATAAAGGAGTGCGGGTTTTAATTTGTTTCTTTATTCCTTGGGATTTTCTCAGTACACTTTCATATCCTCTGAGTATTACAACAGTGTTAACAGCTTTTGGCCACTCTGGATGCCTCTTACTTCATTGTTTTGTCATATTGCCCCAGCAAAATACCACCAATATAATTTCGAGGAAGGTAGTGAAAGTGGTCATCCTTGTCTGGTCCCTGTCCACAAGGGAAATGCCTTTAGTCTTTCCCTCTAGAGCATGATGTTGGTCCTTGGTTTTGTGTATACACTCTTCACTATGTTGAGAAATTTCTTTCTATTTCTATTTTGCTGAGTATTTTATTCAGAAATGGATGTTGGATTTTGTCAAAGGTCTTTTCTGCATCAATTGAGAGTATCATGTCCTTCCTGTTCTTTGCTTTGCTGATGTGATGAATTACACTAGATTATTATCTTATGTAGAACCATCTTTGCATACTTGTTATGAATAACATGTGGTCAGGATGAACTATTTTGCTAATATACTGTTGGATTCCTGTCAGGATTTTGTTAAGGATTTCTGCATCTATATTAATGAGAGATATTAGTCTATAGTTTTCTTTTATGACAATGTTTTTATTTGCTTTTAGGATTAAGGGTTATGCTTGTTTAACAGAATGACTCTAGCAGTATCCCTTCTTTTGTTATCTTTTAAAATAACTCAAAAAAGAATTGGTGATAGTTTGTTTCTAAGTGTTTGATAGAATTAAGCCATGAAGTCATATGGGCCAGGACCTTTTTGTTGGGGAACTATTTTTACTACTTGCTCAATTTATTCTTTTTTTATGAATGCGTTCAAGTGTTCTACATCTGTCCATGTTAATCTGGGTAGGGTGTGAGTTTAAAGCAATTTGTTGTTGTTATTGTTGTTATTTTGCTTTCAATTGGCTTAAGACTCACAGTGACTCTATGTACAAAAACTCTGAACCCTACTCTATCCTGAGCCAACTTCACTGTCTCTGACACAACTACCCTCATTTCCCCAGTTACTGAGTCAATCCATCTCATTGAGGGTCTTTTTCTTTTGTGCTATTCTTTCACCCTCCCAAGTATGAAGTCCCTCTCCAAGGACTGGGCCCTCCTTGTAGCATGACCAAAGTACATCAGACAGCTTCAGAATCTTTGCCTCCAAGGAACAACTTGATTTCACCCTCTCCAGGATGAACTTGTTTCTTTCCCTACCTGTTCATGGTATATTCAATACTCTTTTCCAGCACCACAGCTCAAAGGCATAAATTTTCCTTCTATCATCCCTAGTCCTTGTCATTTCTGATACATAGCACATAATTATGAAGACCATGGCCTGTATCAGGTGCACCTTAGCCTACAGGCTGACATCATTGCTCTTCAGTACTCTGGAGAGGTTCCTGAAGTAGACATTTCCAAAGCAATTTGACTTTTAATGTCCTGGCTGCTGGTACAAAGAGTATTGATGTTTCCAAAATAATCAAAGTATAGCTTTTCATAATAATCTGAAATTATCAATTTAATTTCATCTGGCTCTGTTGTGATATCAACTATCATTTCTTATTCAAGTTATTTATGCATTCTCTTTCTTTTCTCTTACTAAATTTGCCAATGGTTGGTCAATTTTATTGACCACTTTGAACAACTAGTTCCTGGTCTTATTAATGATTTCAATTGCTCTTCTGTTTTCTATCTCATTGATTTCAACTCTTGTCCTTATAATCCCCTTACTTCCAGAAGCTGTGGAGTTAGATTACTGTTCTTTTTTCTAATCCATAAAGTGTTGAGTTAAATAATTAATTTTATTCTTTCTTCATTTTTTATGTGTTTGCCTTGTACTGTGAACTTCCCACTGAGGACTGCCTTAGCTGTATCCAAGATGTTTTGGTACATTGTATTTTCATTCATTTTGAAAGTCTTTTATAGTTAATTTTTTAAAAATTTCTTCTATAACCCAATATGTTCTAGAAAGGTGTTATTTAATGTCTATATGATTGATGTTACAAGCTTTGTCCTCTTGTTATTAATTTTATGGCATTGTGGTCTGAAATATATTTTATATTATTGCAAATTTTTTAAAGTTTTTTAACTTGTTGAGGCTTGTATTGTGTCTATATACAATCATTTCTGGAGAGTGTAAAATGTGCACTTAGAAGAAATTAAATTGAATTTTAGTTGGATGCAGCACCTTGAATGTATCTAAAAGTTTGAGTTGGCTGACTGTATACTTTAGATCTTCTGCATCTTCATTAAGTTTCTTTTGAGTTGACCAATCTTGGTGAGAGTCATGATTTAAAGCTTCCTACCACTATTGTGGTGGTCCTGTCTCTCTCTTTCTTCAACTTTGTTATCCTATTTTTCATATTTTGCAGGTCTATCATTTGGTGCACAGATGTTGATCAAGGTCTTTTTGATCTCTTGTGCCTTTAATAGTTATATAGTGCCCTTCTCTATATTTTATGGTGGTTTTTATCCTAAAGTCTATTTATATCAGCGATTAATATTGCCACTCCTGCTTTTCTGTGACTGTAATTTGCTGGAATATTTTTTACCACTCTGAATTTTAGCCTGTTTCCTTATTTCTTAGATGTAACTCTTATAGACAATATGTTGATATACTTTGGGTGTTTGTGTTGTTGTTTTGGGGTTTGTTGTTTGGTTTTTAATCCATTCTGCTACTCTTATTCTCTTGAGTGGTATATTTAATAAGTTCACTTAAAGTGTGTTTGTTAGCAGACATTAATTTATTGCTGCATTCTATTGTGTTTCTTTTTCTATTGTTTCTGGTTACTATGGTCCATCCTGTCGCCTTTGGTGTCTCTGTATAAAGAACTTTCCTTTGAATTTCTTGTAGAATTAGTCTTGTTATCACAAATTCCTTAAGATTCTGCTTTTCTGTAAATGACCAAATTTCTCCTCCATATTTGATGGGTAGCTTTGCTGGGTACAAAATCCTTGGCTGGCAATTGTTTTCTTTCTACCTTCTGTATATGCCATCCCATTGTCTCCTTTCATGCATAGTTTCTGCTGAGAAATCAGAACTTTATAATTGGTTCTCTTTTGAAGGTGACTTTGTTTTTCTTACACTGCTTTTGTGTTCTATCTGAATATTTGATTTTGAAGGATTTGACTATGATAAGTCTTGATAGTTTTCTTTTGGCGTTTAGTCTATTTGGAGTTTGCCTAGCTTATTGACAGTAGATTTCCTCATTCTATATAATACTTGGGAATTTGTCTTCTAGTAACTTTTCCACAATTTTCTCAGTGTTTTCTTTCTCCCCTTTGTGTTCTGGAATTCCAGTCATATGTATGCTGTTCCTTTTGTTGCCATCCCACATGATTCTAATGTTTTCTTCATTTTTCCTTCTACTCTTCTCTGATTTTGTGATAATATGTTCCTATTGAGATTCTTGTTTCCCAGCTCACTGACTTACTGTTCCATCTCTTCTGTTTTGTATTTTTGTTTCTTTAGCATTTTGGAAACTTCTGCTATTTGGGTCTTGATATTATGAATTACATTTTCATTCTTTTCTGATATTTCCTGTACTGTGTTGACTGTTCCCCATCTGTCTTATGATGATTTTTTAAGTTCTTGTACCTCTTTATCTATAGTTTCCATTTTTTTCTTCCATCTTTGCAATTTCTTCCATAATCACTTGCACCGTCTTCATATAAGTTCATATAACTTCATGTCAATATATTTTTTCTGATTACACTTGATACCTTTGAGCTGTGGTGTTTGAGAAGAGTATTGAACAGAATGCTAAAAGAACAAACAAGCTTGCCCTGAAGAAGGTGAAACCAGGATGCTCCTTGGAGGCAAGGATTTTGAGATTCTGTCTGACATTTTGAGCATGTTGCAAGGAAGAACTAATTCTTGGGAAGGGGCACCATGCTTGGGAGGGTGAAGGGTCAGCTCAAGAGAGGAAGATCCTTGATGAGAGGGATAGATTCAGTGACTGGGGGAATCGGGGTAGGTGTGACAGAGATTGTCACAGGATGAACAGAGGTTAGGGTGTTGTACATAGGGTTGCTATGAGTTGCAGGCAACTTGACAGCATATAACAACAACAACAATGACATGTCTTGGAATATTTGCATTATTTATGGCTTTCCTTCTTTCTTCCATCATTTGTACCTTGTTCTGTAGCTATTCAAATGATGCTGCATCAATATATTTATTTTGCCTTCCTGTCTCTGGGGTAATCACTGAATCTCTAATACATACTCTGCCTTTTTTTTAAGAGAATTCTTATTTTTCACAATGGTTGATGCTCCTTTCTTGACATTATGTGAAGGTTTTCTTGGTACTTGTTAGGCCATTTCTGTTGTGTCTGTGTAGACTGTTGACAGATCTTAATGGTATTGTCAACTAGGTGCAGTCTTAAAGTGTTTCATCAATGGGGATGGCAAACTCGCTCTATTGGAAATCCTTTCTGGGCCTGTGGAGTGGGAATATCCAGGGTCTACAGTGCAGCCCTGTGGGAATCTCACTTTATTGCATCCCACTCTTCTGAAGTTTATTGTCCTCTTTGGTCTGTAGAGTGGTAAGGTCATGTTTCTGGCCTGGAGCAGTTTCTGTCCAGGGAGGTTGCTGGCACCTCCCTCCCCAGTGCTTTAATGTGCTTGCTCTGGATTTGAGTCTCTTGCCTGATTGCAGGCCCCTTTCTGAATTCCTTTGGTCTGTGGGCTTCACAGTGGCCAGGTATCCCACTGGAGCAGTTTCCTTTCCAGGGCAGGACTCTGATTTCCCAGAACCAAAATGTGCTGGCTCTGGAAGTGAGTTTCTCACCTGATTGAAGTTCCCTCTTCTAAAGTCTATTGTCACCTTAGTTCTGCAGAGTGTTGTAATCAGGTTTCCTAACTAGAGAAGGTTCTGTCCAAGGGGATGGCTGGAAGCCCCCACCCTAGCACTTTAATGTGCTCGATATGGGATTGAGTGTCTATCTTGATTGCAGTCTCAATTTTGATATTTTAAAAAAGTTTCTCTCAGCATTTTAGGCTCTAGTTATTTATGATAATATCAATTTAATTTTTTCATTACTTAAATTATCCACTGTATTTTATGAAAACATTTTTTAAAGTAAGAAGTGCTATGCTACAAATTTTCTCAATCAAATTTCACTGGTACAGTATTAAGATCTATTACAAAGATCAATATTTTTGTTTAGCAGAATGATAATATGCTGATCTTAATAAGCATAATTAGTATACATTTTTAGAATATTTTACTTTCATAGAAAAAAGATCCACCTTGTACTACCAAACTGTATTTAAGCTACTCATTATATATATGAAAAAGTGAGATCATCTTTAAAAATCATTATGATATAATTAATGGCTTATTTGATTTATGAAATAAAACTTATGTAATTAACACCTATATACCACATAGGGCTTTCCAGTTTTCTAACATTCAAGCTACATACATTCCATGTTCCAAATATTTTAAGATGTTTGTCATCATTTTCCTCATTTCAACTGACTTCAAATCTGGGCTCTACCACTACGCTACTATGACTATACTTGAGGCTTCTCGTCACATACTGTGGGCGTGTTGTTAAGGGGGACTATGCTTTGGAGAGAGACGTGATGCTTGGAAGGGTGAAGATTGGTGTAGGAGTGGAAGACCCTCAACCAGGTGTGTTAACATGGTGGCTTTTATAATAGGTCTAATGTGTCAGGAAGTGTAAAATGACACAGAACAGGAGAGGATTCAGATCTGTCATGGAACTGAACAACAACAACAACAACACAGGGAGTGCTGGTGGCATAATAGTAAGGAGCGGCCCTCTCCTCCAATAGGCATGTGGTTGCTACATTAGGAGAGAGATGGGCAATCTCATCCTGTTTATAGCCTCTGGAAATCCACTGGAGGGTTAGCTATGAATCAATTCCAATTCTACAGCATGTTGGATGCTGTTGTTGAACGATGTACCAGATTTTCTAAATTACTACTTAAAATTCAGTAATTTATAAAAGTATGCACCAAATATTGGTTTTAAATTGTTCCTACCCACAATGTGTGTTTGGAAGGTTCACTGGGAGTGTGTATGTGTGTGTGTGTGTGTGTGTGTGTGTGTGTGTGTAGTATGTGTGTGTATGTTTGTTTATCTACAGAGTAATATTTATAATTAACTCAGCTCTTAAGTTGCTCCCAACTTGTTCTAATCAGAACATTCCTTAATCTCAAGGATCAACCATAAAGCCTCAAGATTAAATATATTTATATATCTACATATTCATGCATATATTAATATAGATATAAAACATATACACATAGATATGTGTACACATGCATAGATAAGTTGTTGTTGTTTTTGTTATTGTTATGTGCCATCAAGTCACCTGTGACTCATAGCAACCCTGTGCACAATAACTTGGAACTCTGTCCTATCCTGAGCCAATCTCACTGTCTCTGACACACCTGCCCCTATTACCCCAGTCTCTGTGTTAATCCATCTCATGCAGAGTTTTCCTCTCCTGAGTTGTCCCTCTACCCTTCAAAGTATGATGTCCTTCTCCAAGGACTGGTCCATCCTGATAACATGCTCAAGGTATGGAAGAAGTAAGCTTCAAAATCCTTCCCTCCAGAGAGCAAGTTGGTTTCACTCTCTCCAGAATAGACCTGTTTGTTTTCTTGGCAGTCTGGGGTATGTTCTCTCCTCCAGCACAACAACTCAAAATCATCAGTTCTTCTTTTGTCATCACTATTCATTGTCCAGTTCTCTGATGCATATCAGGTAATTCTGAAGACCATGGCCTGGGTCAGGTGCACCTTACTTTCTAAACTGACATCTTTTCACTTTAGCACTCTCGGAATGTATCTGACAGCAGAATTTCCTAATCCAAATTTTCTTTTGATTTTCCAGCTCCTGGTTCTAAGAGGTTGATTGTGAACCTGAGCAATCTGGAATTCTTGAAAATCTCAATCTCTTTTCCGTCTATCATGGTACTTCCAATTTGTCCAAGGATGAGAATCTTTGTTTTCTTGATACTGAATTCAATCCATATTGATGACTGCTGGCGTTGACTTTCGGCAGCAGATATTTCAGGTCCTCAGCTTCAGTGAGCAAGGTTGTGTCATCTGTATAATGCAAGTTATTGATAGGACTTCCTCCATGCCTGATGCCACCTTCCTCCTCATAAAGACCAGCATCCCAAATGATCTGTTCTGCATGTGGATTAAAAAGATATGGAGAAAGGATGAAACCCTGATGCACTCTTTTCCTGATTTTGAACTGTGCAGTGTTTCCTTGCTCTATTCAGATGGATCTCTACTGATCCAAGTATAGGTTACACATACACAGACATAGATATATGTTTCTGTTGTTGATTGTCATTGAGTCGAGCATGATTCACAGAGACCCCATGAACAAAAGGCCTGAAGCTTTTCTGTAATTAGTGTCATTTATCAAAGTTCATAGAGTTTCCAGAGGCATGTTGTTTAGGAAGTGAATGCCACTCCTGCTTCCAAACCTTTCTTAAACTGGGAGCTCCACTGAACACTGTCCACATTATGTATAAACGTTATGGCATTGGATACCCCAATGGCACAAGGTTCAGCTTCACAGCAACCCCAGGTAACCTCAGTACACATATTGACAGAAGATTGCTGTATACTTAGAAGAATGTTCCTCCAAAATAGAATAACAAATGACTTTAAAAAACCAACGCCTTTAGATATATAGGTATATTGATATATTTCTGGTGGAGTAATCTCTGGAGAGTTGCACTGCTAACTTACTTAAAGGTGGTCAGTTCAAATATACCAGGGATTCCAAGGGAGAAAAATGAGTAATCGTCCCATGTGGGTTACAGTGAGTTGGTATTATGTGTGTTTATGTGCACGCATATACACATACTCACACACACACACACGGTGTTGTGGCTGAGTACTGCTGAGTCAGAACCAACCCACAGATGGCCCTCCAGTGGGTTTTCAGAGGCACTAATTGCATGTAGCAGATTGTTCATCTTTCTCCCACAGAGCCACTGGTGGATTTGAACTCCATGCCTTCAGTACTGCAGCACAGTTTCTTACTACTAGGCTACCAGAGCTCATATAAATATATTCAATATATATATATCCACTATCTCAATTTAAGATATTTTAAAAGGTATACATCTATATCTCCATAAATATGCTGTTGTTTTTATGTGCTATTAAGTTTCCTCTGACTCATACCAACTCTATCAAGTACAGAAATAAAACACTGCCGGTTTTGCACCATCCTCATAATTTCTGCTTTGCTTAAGCCCAGAGTTGTCAACAAATCTCACTGAACATCTTATTTTCCACTGTCTGTGTGTTATGCAGATGACACAACCCTGATTGCTGAAACTGAGGAGGACCTGAAGCACTTGCTGCAGAAGATCAAGGATTGCAGCCTTAAATATGGACTGAAGCTCAACACCAAGAAAACAAAGATTTTCACCACTTTGCTGATTGACAGCATCATGATAGAAGACAATGAGATTGCTGACAGCTTCCATTTGCTTCACTCTACAATCAACACTCTTGGTACCAGAAGCCAGGAAATTAAGACAAATAGCTTTAGGAAAGTCGGCTGTTAGAGACTTCTTCAAAGTACTGAAGAGGAACGATATTAGTCTGGAGACTAAGGAGTGCCTGATACTTTTTTGCAATTACTTGCTATGCATCAGAGATCAGGACAATGACTAGGGATGATAGAAGGAGAATTGTTGCCTTTGAACTGTGGTACTGGAGAAGAATACTGAATATACCATAGACTGCTAGGAGAAAAAACAAGTTAGTCCTGGAAAGGGTGAAGCCAGGTTGCTCCTTGGAGGTAAGGATTCTGAAGCGTTGTCTGACATACTTTGGACATGTTGCAAGGCGGGATCAGTCCTTGGAGAGGGACGTCATGTTTGGAAGGGTGGAAATACAGCGCATGAGAGAAAGACTCTCGATGAGATGGATTGATTCAGTAACTGGGGTAATGGGCAGTGTGTCGAAGACAATAAGATTGGCAAGGGATAGAGCAGGGTTTAAAGCTGTTATACAGAGAGTTGCTATGAGCCGCAGCTGACTCAATGGCACATAACAACAACAACTATATGTATGTATATATAAAATAGGGATTGATGTGTCAGAATTAGTGAGACTGGGTCAGGACAGGGAGGGGTGCACAGCTACTGTACATAGGGTAGTTATGTGTCACAGGTGAGTCAAGGGCACATAACAAAAAAATATACTATATTACTGGTTGTTTCTTTTTTTTCATTTAAGCGTCTTGTTCAGAGTCAACAAGACCTCCAGGAGGGCCTTTGTATTTAAAGGTTGGTTGTTGTTATATTTTGGAGGAACATTCCTCTAAGTGGTACAGCACTTTTCTGTCAATATGCTGTACTGAGGTAATTGGGGTTGCTGTCATGCTGAACCTTGTGCCACTGGGGTCAAATGCCTTAATGGATGGTGGACAGTGTTTGGTGGAGCTCCCAGTTTAAGACAGGTTTGGAAGCAGGAGAGGAATCCACTTCCTAAATATCATGCCTCTTGAAACTGTGAACTTTGATAAATATTGATGATTGCGAAAGGGCTTCAGGCCTTTTGTTCACGGGGTCACCTGGAGTCTTGTTTGACTCGACGGCAACCATCAACACCATATATATATGTGTGTGTGTGTATATAGATAGATGGATAGATAGATAGATAGATAGATATAGATATAGATATATAGATATATAGATATACATATATGTATATATACACACTCATATATATGTATATTCATATATATACACATATATATATATATTCATACACACACATATATGAAAACTACCAAATTATGAAAATAAAAGGAGTCACTGCATCTTTTTAGAAAAATATCAACTTGTCATTTTTTGTTCTTCATTTTTACGTCTGTTTGAAAAATAATACTAATTAGTGATTCAAGGAACTACTCAAGGACTTTCTTTTCAGGGGCAGGTCACACTAAAAACGAAAATACTTATTACTTCTTCTCATTAGAAAAAATAGAATATTCATATAGATGTATCCAATGGATCCTTAATACTTATTGAAGCTATATTCTCTGGGTAAGCAGCTAACAATGTCAGTTTTGTAGAAAGTCAGTTCATTAGTTCTCACAGTAACATTCAAGTCTTATGTCCATACTTTTCCACTTTGAGAAATAAGAGCATTAAAGAACATATTTTAGCTATTCTCTCCTTCACTGTAGCTTCAATACTTTTCTACTGTCTACATAATTACTGTAGCTTTATTACTTTTCTCCTCTCTACATGCTTCTGCTTATTTAAAGAACTTACACAGAACTGCTAATGAAATATTTTTGTGGAATGTGCCGGTGGACTTATTTAATACATACCATGAGATTTTGAAATAAGGATTTCCAATCATATAATTATAACTTGATTTACTGATTGGTTAATTGATTGGTCACCTACTCGTGCCTCTCTTTTTAAGCCTATGTGCTCACCAAATTGTGCCAAGAAATCTGGAGGACAACCACCCGGCCAACTGACTGAAAAATATCTATATTTATTCCTATTTCAAAGAAATGTGACCCGACAAAGTGTGGAAATTATTGAACAATATCATTAATATCACACGCAACCATGATTCTGCTGAAAATTATCCAAAAATGACTGGAACAGCATATCAACAGAGAACTGCCAGATGTGCAGGCTGAATTTTGAAGAGGCTGTAGTACTAGGGACTTTATAGCTAATGACTGTGTGGATTACATTAAACTGTGGCTGACTCTGAGAAGAATGGGAGTTCCAGATCATATGATTGTGCTTATGCAAATCCTATACTTGGACCATGAGACAGTAGTCAGAACAGAGCAAGGAAATACTGCATGGTTTAAAATCAGGAAGAGTGCATGCCAAGGATGAGTCCTATCTCCATACTTTTCCAGCCTATATTTGTAACAGATCCTCTGGGAGGCTGAGCTCTATGAGGAGAAATTAATTATCAGTATTGGAGGTAGACTCTTCAACAATCTGTGTTATGCAGATGACACAACCCTGCTTGCTGAAATAGAGGAGGACCTGAAACACTTGTTACAGAAGGTCAAGGACTGCAGCCTTCAATATGGATTGAAGCTCAATATCAAGCAAATAAATATTCTCACCACTGGGACAACTAGCAACATTATGATAAAGATAGAGATTGTTAACAATTTAGTTTGTTTGGCTCCACAATCAATACTCTTGATACCAGCAGTCTGGAAATGAAAAGACAAATTATATTGTTAAAACCAGCTGTCAAGGACCTCTCCAGAGTACTGAAGAGCAACAATATCAGTCTGGAGACTAAGGTGCACCTGATACAGGCCATAGTCTTTGCAATTAAATTCTATGCATAACAAAGTTGTACAATGCCTAGGCATGATAAAAGAAGGATTGATGACTTTGAGCTGTGGTGCTGGAGAAGATTACTGAATATACATACCATGGACTGCTACGAGAACAAAGAGGCTCGTTCTGTAGAGGGTGAAACCAGGCTGCTCCTTGGAGGCAAGGATTGAGAGGTTCTGTCTGATATACTTTGGGCATGTTGCAAGGAGGAATCAGTCCTTAGAGAGGGACATGATGCTTGGGAGAGTGATGGGACAGTGCAAGCAGGGAAGACTCTCGATAAGAAGGATTGACTCAGTGACTGGAGTAATGGGAGTAGATGTGTTGGATACAGTAAGATTGGCTTAGGATAGAGCTGGGTGTTGCACATAGGGTCGCTATGAGTTGTAAGCCACTCAACAGCACATAACAACAACAAAACTTCTTGTTGGATCACTAGTTTATCATCCAATTTATTGTAGTCTATTTCATCAGTTTTATTAGAATCATTGAATTTAACGTTACAAAGTAACTTAAAGTGTAAGCGTCCTTCAAGGTCTCTTTCATTAACTGTAAGAATCCCACAAATTCATCATGACGTGCAGCTAGATATGATGGAGATGTTGAAAGTTCCAAAACTATGGCCTCCATTCGCTTTTAAAGCCTGGAAGTCACTTCTATGACTCAATTTTCAGCCAAATATTCTCAACTTATTGTAACTGAGTCAGAATCAACTTATTACTGGCACTCCAATGTGGTTTTGGAGGCTGAAAATTAGATGAAGAAGAGACGAAAGAGGCCAATAATGTGCTCAATAACACCAGGAAGAAATACATTCCTTAAAACAATAAAACACGTAAATTTAAAAGGGAAGTAGCTATTGAAGGGTCAGTCCAATGACTAGAAAGATTAGGAAAGGAAATGTGCAAAGTGAAACAAAGACATGAAATGGGTAGAGCCTTGATGCAAATATGAGGTTTATAGAACATGCCAAGACATATCATGTTATATTTTTGAATTACTGAATGTAAAACCAATTTACTTTGTAAACAATTACTTAAATAACAATATTTTTTCCAATAAAGATACCGGGGCAAGGGGGGAGGTCCCAAGAATAGATAGGATACTGATTGTCATGTTTCAGCTAACATATGCAACCCCTGGACACATTTGCCAGTCTATGCCAGGAAATTTGGAGAGCCATTCACAGGCCAACTGACTGGAAGAGATCCATATTTGTTCCTATTTCCAAGAAGGGAGACCACATAACTTGGAAATTATTAGACAACATCATTAATAGTGCATGCAAGCAAAATATTGCTGAAGATCATCCAAAAGTAGCTGGAACAGCACATTGACAGGGAACTGCTGGAAGTTCAAGATGGGTTAAGAAGAGGCTATGGCACTGGGAATCTCACTGCTGATTTCAAATAGATCCTGCTGAAGAGAATAAAAGATTACCTATCTGGGTTTTATTGACTATGGAAAGGCTTTTCACTGTGTGGCTCACAACAAATTATGGCTAACATTAAGAAAAATGGGGACCTCAAAAATAGTAATTGTATATATACAAAATCTATACCTCAACCATGAAGCTATTGAGTGTGCATCAGGGTTGTATCCTTTCTCCATAAGCATTCAATCTGAATGCTGAGCAAATAATACATGACGCCAGACTCTAAGAAGAAGAAGGTGGCATGTGTTAGGAGGATGATTCATCAGTAATCTCTATTATGCAGATGATACAATGTTGCTTGCTGAAAGTGAAGAGAACTTCAAATACTTGCTACAGAAAACAAGACTACAGCCTTCTACATGGATTGCAACTCAACATCAAGAAAAAAAGAAGTCCTTACCACAGGGCCAACAGGCAGTCTTATGAGAGATTCAGAAAGGACTGAAACTGTTGATGATGTCATCTAACTTGGATCCACACTCAATACCCTTGGTTTTAACTGTGATGATCAGAAGATATATTGCTTTGGACAAGTGTGCTGTTAGGGATCTCTCCAAAATGCTAAGAACAATGATTTCAGCTTAAAGACTACAATGCACATAATTAAGTCCCTGGTCTTTTTCAATCACTTGCTATGCATCTGAGATCTGGACAATGAATATAAGGATGACAGAAGAGATAATGGTTTTGTGTTGTGGTTTTGGAGAAAGTAGTGAGTATTCCATGGACTGCCAAAAGAACAAACAGGTACATATGTCTTGCTTGGAAAAGGTGCAGCCTAACTGCTTGTTGGAGGCAACAATAACAAAGCTTAGTCTCTCAAACTTTGGGCATGTTGCTAGAACAGGTTATTCCTTGGAAAGTTATTCTTTGGTCAATGAAAGAAAGTAAGACCCCCAATAAGATAGATTGACACAGTGATTGCAGTAATGAGGATGACACTGGACCAGGCAGAATTCATGTCTCTTGTTCATAGGGTTGCTCTGAGTCATTTGACAGAATCTAACAACAACGCCTACTTCAAATTAAGACACAGGAATATTTATCAAATCAACAATTTCAAATATGTAACATGAAAAGGAATTTTAAAAAGACAAATATACTCCAAGCAGGTATAACAAGAAATTTCCACCTTGATGAATACTGGTAAAGAGAAAGACATTTTTAGAGATTTTTTTTTATTCAATCACATTTTGTTTTATAATATTAATTACAATGGTAATATAAAAAACACCATTATTTTCATCTTTTCAAATCCTCCAGTGTCCTCCCTTTTTTGGTGAGCTAGGTGTCACAAACTCTCTCAGAGAAAGAGAAATACGGAAATGTAATTTTACATTCATTTTTAAAAATATCAAGAAAGATAATGTTGTGAGTGTTGGGTGCTATTGAATCAAGTATGACTCATAGCAACCTTATTATCAACAGTTTCATACTCTGTCCTATCCTGTGCCATCTTCATCAATTCTGATATACATGAAGGTACTGCTCCTGTCACTGTTAATTCAGCTAGTTAAGGGTCTCCCTCTCTTTTGTTGACCTTCTGTCAACCCAAGCATGTTGTTACTTTTTTTTCATGCTAGG
>NW_006399874.1:9547552-9554374 GCF_000299155.1 Elephantulus edwardii
AATATCTTTGTTTCGTTGACTATGCAAAGGCATTTGATTGTGTGAACCATAACAAACTATGGCTGACTCTAGAAGAATGGGAATCCGAGAACACTTGATTGTGCTTATGCGAAACCTATACTTGGACCAGGAGACCGTCATCAGAACAGAGCAAGAAAACACTGCTTGATTCAAGATTGGGAAGGCTGTATGCCAGGCTGTCTACTGTCTCCATACCATTTCTATCTTTATATATAACAGATTATCTGGGAGGCTGGGCTCTATGAGGAGAAATGTGGCATCAGGGTTGGAGGAAGACTCATCAACAATCTATGTTATGCAGATGACACAACCCTGCTTGCTGAAACTGAGGAGGACCTGAAGCGCTCGCTGTGGAAGGTCAGGGACTGGAGTCTTCAATATAGATTGAGGCTCAATATCAAGAAAACAAAGATTCTTACTACTAGGCCGATTGGCAGCATCATAATGGATGGTGAAGAGACTGAGACTGTTCACAGCTTTAATTTGCTTGGCTCCACAGTCAACACTCTTGGCACCAGCATCCAGGAGATTAAAAGGCATATTACGATGAGAAAGGCTGTAGTTAGAGACCTCTCTAAAGTACTAAAGTACAACAATGTCACTCTGTAGACTAAGGTGCAGCTGATACACGCATTGGTCTTTGCAATCACTTGCTTTGTATCAGAGAGCTGGATAATGACTAGGGGTGATAGAAGGAGAATTGATGGCTTTGAGCTGTGGTGTTGGAGAAGAGTATTGAATATACTATGGACTGCTAAGAAAATGAACAGGTTTGTCCGGGAGAGAGTGAAACTAGAATTCTCCTTTAAGGCAAGGATTCAAAAGCTTTGTGTGACATGTTAGACATTTTACAAGGAGGGACCAGTCATTGGAGAGGGATATCATGCTTGGGAGGGTGGAGGGAAAGTGCAAAAGAGGAAGACCCTCAATGAGATGGATTGATTCAGTGACTGGGGTAATGGGGGTAGGTGTGTTAGAGATGGTGAGATTGGCACAGGATAGGGCAGAGTTCAGGGATATTGTACATTGGGTCACTATGAATCTCAGACGACTCAATGGCACACAACAACAACAACAACAACAACATCATAAATATATAATATTCTTTACTTTTGAAGAGAAGAGTGAATTGGGACTTGGGGTGGGCTGGGAGAAAAGTGTAACAATAAATAAATGGAAATCCAAAGTCTCTGTAAACTTATTAAAATTAATATTTTAAAAACCCTGATGGAATCCCCCCATTCAAAAAAATGTAGTTAAATTTTAAGGAATAACTCCTCCTTAACAACATGACCAAAGTCAGTGAGACAAATCTTCATCAACTTTTCCTCCAAGGAACACTCTGGCTACATTTTCTCCAAGACATATATCTGTTTGTTGTTTTCACAGTTCATGGGATAGTTAGTACTATTCTACAACACCACTACTCAAAGAATTTATTCTTTTCTGTCATCTTTAGTCATTATCCAGTTTTCAGATTTATAGCAAATGACTGAAAAGACCATGGCCTGAATCAGGTGCATCTTAGTCTTTAAACTGACATTACTGGTACTTACAATTTTGTCTTTAAGAGTACTTGTGGTGCAATACATACCCCAATAATACTTACATAGCAAACAAAGTTATCTAATCCTATCCATATAAGTAACTAAATGATAAGGGCAAAGAAGAAAACAGCAACTAAAAAAACTTTCACCTAGAAGACATTATATAGCATGCCCTGATAAAAGAGGAGCTGCCTCATCTCACCTATCAACTGAATACCAAACTGGTCACCAAGGAACTTATTCCAATTCATGGTGTCAAAGTAGACCTCTATTTCCTAAGGTTTTTAATTGCTGGGATCTTATGGGAGGAAATCACCAGATTTTTTTTTTTTCCCCAAACAACTTTGGGTGCCTTTGAACTGTAAACTTTTTTGTTAGTAGCTGATTGTTAACCATTTGTGTTATGTGAGTCACTCCTGAGTTACTAACTTTATTAATTAATTAGATGCCACTTTGATGGAAGAAACAACAGGATTGCCCTAACAGTTGTAGGTATTTGAGATGTAGCATTATTAGTTAAATTAATTGGACTCCTCTAGATTTAACACATAAGGAGAGAGCAAAACACATGAGATTTTTTTTTAAAAAAGCTAATTGTAGGTAGATTAAGAAAATAAATTAGCTCAGTATAATTTTAATTACATTTCATTTAACAAACCCAAACAACTGCTAAACAAAAGGCCTGGTGACTGTTCCACAAAAGTCCTTTTCTTCTCAATTATGAATTTTCCTTCTCAATTATGAATATCTTCTATTCACCTGTTCTCTGCAGGCTTTCAGCACCCAGCAGCATATGGAAAGGCAGAGTATAGCACTGGGACTTTTTGAAACCCAAAGAAAAGAATGTCACTACCAAACTACCAGCTATTTCCCTTTTGAATTCAAACGTACTATTTGAAATAATTCATTTAGTGTTTTCTAAAGGCACCTTGTGTAACCACGCAAGTGGTGATTTGTAATGTGGCAGGCTGATATCAGGCAGCTACAATATTTTGCCTCAGCTCAATAAAAAGCAGCATTATTCTACATTTCATTCATACAGAAGCATTTCAGAATGAGGCACTGTAAAAAGCTAGCTCACACCTACCCATTTGTTGTGAAGAAAGAAGTTGGGTAGCCAAGCTAACTTCCTCTCTATTTAGTTGACTCTATTCTAACTTACAGAGATGTTCACTTGGCTTTATCTGTCCTGCATGACCAAAGCAAGGATTAAAAATGATCTCACATTATAGGATCCTACTGAGAAGCTTTGGTGGCTTAGTCTCTTGAAAGTTGCAACACTGTAACTCAAAGGCAGTTGTGTTAACCTGTGATTGAGCCCAGCAAGGGTTACTAGAGAAAGATGGCCTGTCTCCTCCTGTCAAGTTAAGAAATCGTAGAAATCTGATGGAGGGTTGCTATGAGTATGAAGAGATTTGATGGCAGTTGAGTGAGAGACAGCATCCTATGCAAAGTAGTAGCTACGCCTATCTACCTCTCCTAGTTCTTTCAACTTCAGCGCACCTTGGCCTAAATTTCAACAACCAGGGTCTATAGATCTCTTGCCTGAATCTATGTCTGAATGGCAGAACCTGCTTTCCCCCCTTCTAAGTAATCAAGCATAAACTGTCAGAGAAATCATCTTTTGGGTGGAACAAACAGTTGATAATCTGGTACATTGTCACAGTTTGGAGTTATGAGCCAGCCAGACACACCTAACCAGTAAACTCTGATGAACAAAACAGTCTTTTGCCAAACTCCATGAAGCAAAAGTACAATAACCCAAATGGAATTGTCATGAGTCAGAATTAAACCTTATAATAACTGATTTTTGGGTTAGGAGCTTTCTCAGTATATAGCAGATAGCTGTTGCTGTGTGCCACCAAGTTGGAACTGACTCATAGCTAATCCTCCAGCGGATTTTCAGAGGTAGTAATTAATCACAGGGATTATGAGGCTGCCTTTCCTTCTCCCACAAAGCAGCTGGTAGATTCGAATTGTGTGCCTTTGAGATTGCAGCACAGATTGCTACCATTAGGCAACAAGAGATTGATGTAAACACCCAGGTTAATTCACACCCTTCAGCTTGTATTTATTTAACACAGGCATCCAAAAAACCCTAATGTGAATAAGGATAGTCACTTAGAGTAATAACCTGATGTTAAGAAAACACTTTGCTGGGTGCTATTCCTTTATGTCTAACTTTCCAATTTTCCTAGAATCATCATCTCTTAAAAAATTGCCTAAGTCCAAGTCTTTGTCTAATAATTTGTTAATTAATACTAGAGAAAAGGTAAGACACTGTGCATCTTTTGTTAATAATTTTGAAACTTGATGTTATATGCCATTGGGTCACCTGTGACTCATAGCAACTCTATTTACAACAGCTCTGAACCCTGCTCTATCTTGAGCCAACATTATTGTCCCTGACACACCTATTCCCATTACTACAGTCTGAATCAATACATCTCTTTGAGGGTCTTCCTCCCTTGCAGTGACCCTCCACTCTCCCAAGCAGGATGTCTCTCTCCAAGAACTAGTCCCTCCTTGCAACATGCCCAAAGTATGTCCGATGAGGCTTCAAAATCTTCCAAGGAGCAGGCGGCTTTCACACTCTCTGGGACACACCTGTTTGTTCTCCTAGCAGTCAATGATATATTCAATACTTCAGCACCACAACTCAAAGGAATCAACTCTATTTTTTCATGCCTAATCATCATAACAAGTAATTAACGAAGAACAAGGACTGGATCAGGTGCATCTTGGTCTCCAGACTGACATCATTGCTCTTCAGTATTCTGGAAAGTTCACTGACAGCAGACTTTCCCAAAGCAATTCAGATTGTTTGGGTTTTTTGTGTTTGCCTTTTTTAAATTTCCTGTCTACTGGTACCAAGAGTATTGACTGTGGAGCCACGCAAACTAAAGCTAACAATCTAAATCTCTTCTCAATCTATCATGATGCTTTCAATTGGCCCAGTGGTGAGAATTTGTTTTCTTGGTGTTGAGCTTCAATCCATAATGAAGGTTGCAGTCTTTGACCTTCTGCAGCAAGTGCTTCAGGTCCTCCTCAGTTTCAGCAAACAGGGTTGTGTTATATAACGCAGCTCGTTGATAACTCTTCCTCCAATCCTAATGCCACATTCTTCCTTATAGAGCTCAGCCTCCCAGAAGATATGTTCTCCATATAGACTGAAAAGGTATGAAGATAGGATGCATTCCTGGTGTACACCCTTTCCGATTTTGAACCATGCAGTTGTTTATTCGCTCTGTTCTGAAGACTGCCTCCTGGTCCAAGTATTGATTTCACAAAAGCACAATCAAGTGTTCTGGGATTCCCATTGTTCTCAGAGTTGGCCACAGTTTGTTGTGATCCACATAGTAAAAAAGCCTTGCTTAATCAATGAAACACAAATAGACATTCCTCTTGTACTCTCTGCTTTCAGCCAAGATCCATCTATCATCATTTATAGTATTCCTAGCACCAAGGCCTCTTCTAAACCCAGCGTGAACATCTGGCAGTTCTCTGTTGATATGCTGTTCCAATTTTTGCCAATTTGCAGCAGAATCTTGCTTGCATGTTATATGAATGGTACCGTTTGATACTTTCCACACTATGTTGGAATTTGATCAATAGGTGACCCTCCAGCCAGTGTTCAGAGGCAATTAATCACAAGGGAAGAGGTTGCCCATCCTTCTTCCATGGAGCAACTAGGAGATTTGAACCTTTGGGATTGTAGCGCAGCTTCTTCCCACTAGGTCACCAGAGCTCCCTAGTTTGGACCTAATTTCAGCAAAATAAAGATAGGGCACATATGAGATATGTATTTATCCTAATACATATATTATTTGTTATTCTTAATGCTTGACTCTTTTAGGATTAATAGTATGTCAGGTAAAAAAATATTTAAATAAGTGTGGATCATAACAAACTGTGGCTGACTCTGAGGAGAAAGGGAATCCCAGAACACTTGATCGGTCTAATGTGAAACCTATATTTGGACCAGGAGGCAGTCATCAGAACAGAGCAAGGGAACACTGCATGGTTCAAAATTGAGAAGGGCATATGCCAGGGATGTGTCCTATTTCCATTCCTTTTCAACCTGTATGCAAAACACATTATCTGGGAGGCTGGGCTCTATGAGGAGCAATGTAGGGTCAAGATTGGTGGAAGATCTACCAACAATCTGTGTTATGCAGATGACACAACCTTGCTTGCTAAAAGTGGGGAGGACCTGAAACACTTGCTACAGAGGGTCAAGGAATGCAGCCTCCAATATGGATTGAGACTTAATGTCAAGAAGACAAAGATTCTCACCACTGTTGTCACCAGTATAAGAACTGGCAGTATCAGGATGGATGGTGAAGACACTGAGACTGTTCACAGCTTCAGTTTGCTTGGTTCCACAGTCAGCACTCTTGGTACCAGTAGCCAGGAAATTAAAATGCACATTGCCATGGGAAAGTCTGCTATTAGGGACCTCTCCAAAGTCTTGAAGAGCAATGGTGTCTCTCTGGAAACTAAGGTATGTCTGATACAGGCCATGGTCTTTGCAATCACATGTTATACATCAGAGAGGTGGACAATGACCAAGGAGGATAGAAGGAGAATTGATGCCTTTGAGCTGTGGTGCTGGAGAAAAGTATTCAGAGTACCATGGACTGCCAGGGAAACAAACAGATTCATCTTGGAAAGGGTTAAACCGGGCGGCTCCTTGGAGGCAAGGATTCTGAGGCTCCATTTAACACACACTTCGGACATGTTGTAAGGAGAGACCAGTCCTTGTAGAAGGACATCATGCTTGAGAGGGTGGAGGGACAGCGCAGGAGGGGAAGGCCCTCTATGAGGTGGACTGATTCAGTGACTGGGGTAATCAGGATGGGCGTATCAGAGACGGTGCATTTGGCATAGGACAGAGAAGAGTTTAGGGCTGTTTTACATAGGGTCGCTATGAGTCATAAGTGACTCAACGGCACATAACAACAACAACATTCTAAATAAGCATCTTACATTTATATAAAATCATAATCAGATCTACAAAAATATCAAAGAAAAATATTGATTCTTAAGGCAAGAGTAAAGTAACTTTGGCATTTCAGTAAGTTTTAGAGCTGGGAATAAATTATAATACTTATGTTTATACTCGATCAATCTCCGATTGTAAAAGTTGGTAACAGTTGGTTTCAACCTATATGCAGAACAGATTATCTGGGAGGCTGGGCTCTATGAGGAGAAATGTGGGGTCAGGATTGGTGGACGATTTATCAACAATCTG
>NW_006399874.1:9555194-9557464 GCF_000299155.1 Elephantulus edwardii
GCACATAACAACAACATGTTTATATTCAAATAATTATCGTGGAGTTGTGTTCTGGAGAATCCAAATTAAGGCATTATAAAATATTTTCATAAGCCCTGGGGATAAGTCCCTCCATTTGTGGATCCTTGGCTCTGCGGCTGTGGGGTCATCCCAGGGTCCAATCAGGACAGCAGAGTTTGGGACGCAAAGCCACATACATGCAAGTGAAAGACTTTCCCAGCTTTTTGTGAGAGGGAGGGCTGACTTGAGAACCTACTGCATATAAACTGCTAAGGTGGAGGCCCTGATTGCATGCCACACCAAGAGACAAAGGAAGACATTAAGCTTCAGGAGAGAATGTGCAGAAGGTGAGACACTGCTGCCCAGTGAGAGCACACTGAGAATCTTATGATATGGGACTGAAACTTTCCCCGGAATAGGTCCCTCCATTTGAGAATCTTTGTCTTTGTGGCTCTGTGTCCATCCCAGGCACCAAATATGATAACAGAGTTTGGGACGTAGCCACAAGTAGGGGGAAGACATTCTCAGTTTTCCCAACTGGCATGTTGAGCTGCTAAAAAGAGAGTTGACTTGAAACTCCTCTAGACAGAAATTGCTCGAGTAGAGCACCTGGTCTGACACCACTTGGCACTTCCAAAGGAGGACAACAGTGTTTGGGACAGGGGGTCTACATTAAGGTGAGATTCTTGGAGGGCTGTGTGCAGAACAAAGAGAACCTCAAGGATTTTAGGAGAGGTAAATTTACGCAGAAAGGACTTTCAGTAGAGTGAGTGGCTCACCTCACAGACTGAACATTTTAACCTGGCAACTAACTAATAACATCAAAAAGGTAAGAATTACCAACATATGTAAGCACAATAGAAATTGCCTAACACTCATAAAAAAATAACTTCACATAATGTCAAGAAAATAGCAGGCATCTTCAAACACTGTGAGAAAACAAATTAAGCTGTCTCTCCCAAAGAAACAGAATATTGTAGACCAAATGGATTTTCAGAGTCAAAACAGCAGATGATATACGCTGATATGGAGACATTCAAACAGCTATGAAAGAAAGTACTAATGATGAAAGAAACAATTGAAGCCACAAATAAAGAAAATAACCTCGAGGTAGGGAACCAGGAGAAATATATTGAATATAGGAATTATTTGAACAGCTACAGAAGAAGGTTCAAATGATGGAAGAAAGAATGGAAACCACTAAGAAAACAAAAACTCCAGAGGCACAGAGCCAGAGGAAACATATTGATGAGGAGGAACTTGCACAACTACAGAGAAAATGTGAAAGATAGAAGAAAGAATTAAAACTAGGTGCCAGAACTTAAAATACCATCATAAGACAGAAAGGGAACAGTCAACACACTACAGGAAAGAACAGAAATGAATCCAGAATACCAAGACTGAAATAGCAGAACTTTCCAAATGCTGTTGTAGTTGTTAAGTGTCGTCAAGCTACAGGCAACTCATAGCGACCCTATGAACGAAAGTCCTTGACAGTTGTGTGGGTGACTTTCATCCTTTCTCCAGGTTCATAGGGTTTCTGGAGCCAAGCTATTTATGGAAGTGGAAGCCACTCCTGCTTCCAAGCTTGTTTTAATCAGGGAGCTCCACCAAATACTGTCCACCATGAGTAACCATTATCGCATTTGGCACATCAGTGTCACAGTGTTCAGCTTCACAGCGATCACAAATTACCTCTGTAAGGCAAGTGAACACACCAGAGCTACACAACCTAGAAGAATGTTTGACCAAAAACAATTAAAAACAGGCCTGAAGGCCGCAGATTAAAGTCACCCACCTTTTCCAAATGCTAAAGGGATAAAAAAGCAGAACAGAAGAGATGGAACATAGAATCAGTGAGCTAGAAACAAGAACCTCAATAAGAACATGCTGTTGTTGTTGTTGTTGTTGTTGTTGTTGTTGTTTTGTGCCACTGAGTTGCCTGTGACTCACAGCAACCCTATGTGCAACAGTCCTAAACCCGTGCCAATCCCTCTAAAACAAAAATCAGAGAAGGGTGGAAGGGAAATGAAGGAAATATTAGAATCATGTGGGATGACATCAAAAGAAACAACATATATATGATTATAATTCAGAACACAAAGGAGACAAGGAAAGCACTGAGAAATTTTATAATTGGAATTCCAGAATACAACAAGTGAATCACTGAAAAAATTGCTGAAGAGGTAGTTGAAGAGCACTTCCTAGGTATTATGAAGAATGAGGAAATCCACACTTAGGAAGTTCAGGTAATATCAAATTGACTAGAC
>NW_006399874.1:9562419-9565414 GCF_000299155.1 Elephantulus edwardii
CAAGCAGGGTTGTGTCATCTGCATAACGCAGATTGTTAATAGATCTTCCACCAATCCTGATGCCACAATTCTCCTCGTAGAGCCCAGCCTCTCAGATAATCTGCTCTGCATACATGTTGAAAAGGTATGGAGACAGGAAATACAAAATAAAAATTAAAAATTGTCATCATTACAGGAATAAGTGAAGTACAAATAGGACAAATCACTGGAGGCCATATTAAATAACAAACAGAATGTTTTTAAAATAAAATCATGGACTTTCTCAAAGCACTAAGTTCAGCAATCATAGTGTACCTTAGAGTCAGAACAGACCCATAGCTCAAGCTGGGGCAGGTTTTTATAGGCAGTTAATCGTAAGGGAGGAGATTTCCCATCCGTTTACCACAGATCTGTTTATGTCCTCAAACTGCATGTCTTCAGGATTGCAGTGTGGCTCTTGCTACTACACTTAAAAACTTCTTTAAAAAGTAACCGGGAGGGTGGAGGGACAACACAGGAGAGGAAGACCTTCTATGAGGTGGATTGATTCAGTGACTGTGGTAATCGGGATGGGTGTGTCGGAGACAGTGTGCACAGGATAGAGCAGGTTTAGGGCTGTTGTACATAGGGTTGTTATGAGTCACAAGCCACTCGACGCCACATAACAACAACAAAAAGTAATAAGAAATTACAGAATCTCTCTGTATCTACTGTGTCACTCTATGTATCTACTTGAGTATTGTCTAAAGAACAGCCTTACAACTCCAGGATTTATATCACTTCTGTATTTAGAATCAGCCCAAACTAGTTAATTTCCTATTTGTTTATTCCAAGGCAAATTCTTACCAGCAAATCTGTAATAGCTACTCCTAATACTTAACTATAGCCAGGTGGATAAGGAAGAAAATCCATGTGCTCTGGGAAAGAGGGTAAGAACTCTGAGAGTGCAGGGAAAGGGGGAAAGCAACCTTTAGGAAAATCCCTGTACAGTATAAAGGTTGGCATTGCATTGTTAACCTACAGTGTTACGGTTAGGCCTCAGCTAGCAGCATCTCAGAAGAAAACAGGGCAGGTAATCAATCTATTTCCATCAAGAATACAGAGTAGAAAACCTTATGAAGCAGTTCTACTTTGAAATGCATGAGTGCTTCAACATTACAACCAACAGCAAATTAGCAAAACAAGCATAGTGCATGCACTAACATTATCCAAATAATAAAATATTCTAGTAATATTAGTTACTAAAGATATAAAGCAAATTGCATCTAAGAATATCATAAGCATTTGTCTTCCCAACAGCATGTGTTCACTTTGGGTCTCTGTGTCATATGTTGGTAACTCTTGAAATATTTAAAACTTCTTCATAATGCTACTAAAAACTTAATCAACTATGTTGTTATTGTTGTTATGTGTCATCAAGTCACCTGCGACTCTATGTACAACAGTCCTAAACGCTGCTCTAACTTGTGCCAATTTTATTGCCTCAAACATATCTACAGCTATTGTCCCAGTCCCTGAATTAATCCATCTTATCAAAGGTCGTCCTCTCTTGAGTTGTCCCTCCACCTCCCCAAGCATGATATCCCTTTCCAACAACTGCTTCTTCCTTGCAACATGTCCAAAGTAGATGAAGCTTTAGAATCCTTGCCTCCAAGGAGCAGTGTGGTCTCACCCTCTCTAGGATAAACCTGTTTGTTCTCCTAGCAGTCCATGGTACATTCATGGACCTAGAAGTCCATGGTATACTCTTCTCCAGCACCATAGATCAAAGGCATCAATTCTCCTTCTATCATCCTTAGTCATTGTCAAGGTTTCTGATGCATAACAAGTAATTACGAAGACTTTGGCCTGTATCAAGCACATCTTAGTCTCCAGACTGACATCATTGCTCTTCAGTGCCTTGAGAGGTGTAAAAACATAATATTTATATGTTTTATTTACATGTTTAGGATGCTGGGAAACTAGAAAATTTGTGTGACTCTTATTCACTCATTATGTGGTGTGGAACCAAGTCTACAGCATCTCTAAGGTTTGCCTGTGCTACTGTAAATGTTCAGGACATATATACTTTGTCAGTGATTTAAATATCTCTTAGGATTAGTGTTTATGATGCATTCTAACAGTGTTTAAATACACTTCAAAAGCAGTTTCCTGTAATATGAAGAATTATTGTCAAATAGAATTATAAAAACATAAGATAAAATTCAGGTTAACACATCATATAATCAAAACTCACTTTTCTATGAAGCAACAATATACAAATTTTGAGGGAAAGTCATTTATCCTTTTGTGATAACATTGTATACAAAGATGTAAATACCCTAATTGGAACACATTTCAGTACTTCATGTTCTATATTATGTGCCAGCATCTAAACTCATTTTTCTCCCTGTCCCAAATGCAAATAAAAATTGCCTGCTACAATTCAACTGCTAAACCCTATGAGAAGCCTCCTTCTCCTTCAGGGGTTAGCAGTTCTCCTCTATAAACTCCCCTGAGAGTAACTTTATCCGATGCCAGCACTGATGCACACTGTCAGTCTGGATCATTGTTAAATCTTCTTTTTATTTATCAGTGTTGACATGTGTATTGTCTTAGTTATCTAGTGTTGCAATAATAGAAATACCACAAGTGGGTGGCTTTAAAAAGTAGCAATGCATTTTCCTCACATTTTAGGAGGCTGGAAGTCCACATTCAGGATGCTGGCTCTAGGTAAGACTTTCTCTCTGGCCTCACTGAAGGAAGGTCTCTGTGTCTGAGTATCTGCTTCGGGGACATTTTCATATGGCTTACCATCTATCTTTGCTCACCTCTGCTTCTTCAGTCTGCTTTCATATTCTGTAAGGCTCAACATACATTCTAAACTAATCTTGTACCATTGTTGTTGTTGTTGGTATCTGCCGTCGAGCCACCTGCAACTAATAGCGACCCTATGTACAACAGCCCTAAACTCCGCTCTGTCCTGTGCCAATCGCACTGTCTCTGACACTCCCATCCCAATTATCCCAGTCACTGA
>NW_006399874.1:9566595-9607996 GCF_000299155.1 Elephantulus edwardii
GGGATAGGAACAAATATCGATCTCTTCCAGTCAGTTGGCCAAGTGGTCGTTCTCCAGATTTCTTGGCACAACTTGGTGAGCACGTCCATGGCAGCATCTGTTAACTGAAATAAGTCATCTATTCCTGTAGCCTTATTTTTTGCTATGTCCTTCAAAGCAGCCTGAACTTCTTCTTTCATCACCATAGGCTCTTGCTCATATGTTCATTCCAAAAGTAGATTATAATGACAAGTATAAAGATTAAGATTTATGGCACACATTTTTGGGGAGGTACAATTCAGTCCATAATAAGTACATCTGTATTTATGAAATGATAGTGGTTTGCTATTTGTACTTTAAAGTTAAAAGTAAAGTCTCTAGCTACTTGTGACCTTGTTGTTGCTGTATACCATTGAGTCAGAACTGGCCCACAGCTGATCTTCTGGCTAGTTTTAGAGGCAGTTAATCGTCCAGAAGGATATTTCCCATCCTTATTCTACCAAGAATCTGGTGGATTAGAAATGAATGTCTTTGGGATTGCAGCACAGCTTCTGAACCACTAGGCCACTTGTACCCAAAGGCAAGTATATAAGCTCCATGTCACCTTTCTGGGTGTTAGCCATGCTGGCAGTTAATATGCCGTTGAAAATCACAAAATAAAAATGGACCCACAGGACAAATGCAGATGTAGGTCTCAGGCACCTGTCTACACATTTATGTCTATTTTATTAAAAGTGATGATAGCAAGTCCGCAATATTTTTTTTTCTTTCAACAACAGCAAAAACATAAAATCCATTACTTAAAATTTCTTAAGCCTTCTAAAAGGAAATATTTAATGCCTATACTATTTCCTATTATACTGCCATATTAAAAACTACTTTATTGCTGAGGAAAGTATGATTGCTCCATTTTTACTCTATATTACTACTGTTCATTAGCAGCAAATATACTATTTCATAAGAAGTAGAATGCTACTACACACTTTTCAGATTCAACCTGCAAATGTTGAAGTATCTAGAGTGGGAAATAGTTATTTACCTTTAGTATTATTATTAGCTATGAGAATTTTGATGTCTCTGTGTTTTCTGAGCATTATGTCCTAAGTTAGAAGAAATAGCAAAGACTGACTATTGCTGTTGTTAAGTGCCATCGAACTGAATACCCGCGAACAAAAGATCTGAACTCGGTCCTATCCTGTGTTATCCTTATAATCCTCAACACATTTGTTTTGCATTGCAACAGATTGCATCAATCCATCTCATTGAGGTTCTTCCTCTCCTTCACTGACCCTTCATATTTCCCAGCATGTTATTCCTTTCGAAGGAACAGCCTCTTCTAAAAATATTCAAAATATGTTAAGCAAAGCTTCAACAAATTTGCCTCCAAGAAACATCTTGCTTACACTTTTCCCAACATGTATCAGTTTATTCTTTTGGCACTCCATGGGATATTCAGCATTCTTCTCCAACACCATAATTTATTGCATATTATATGAAATATAATTACTGAAGAACAACATGATCGGTCTAGAGACTAAGGTGCACCTGGGTCAGGCTGTGGTCTTCGCAATTACTTACTATGCATTAAAGAGCTGGACAATGACTAGGGATGACAGAGAAGAATTAATGACTTGAGCTGCAGTGCTGGAGAAGAATATTATACCACAGCCTGCTAAGAGAACAAACAGGTTCGTTCTGAAGAGGGTGAAACCAGGCTGCTCCTTGGAGGTAAGGATTCTGAAGCTGTGTCTGACACTTGGGGCATGCTGCAAGGAAGCACCAGAACTTGGAAAGGGACATCATGCTTGGGAGGGTGGAAGGACAGCACAAGAGAGGAAGACCCTCGATGACATAGACTGACTTAGTGACTGAGGTAAAGGGGGTAGGTGTGACAGAGACAATGAGGTTGTCTCAAGATAGAGCAGTGTTCAAAGATAATGTCATAGGGTCGCTATATGTTGCAAGAGACTGACTCTTTGACACACTAAGAACAACAACAACGACAATTATAAAGTACAATAGAAACTCACATTTTGATTCAGGAAGCCAAAGTCAGTAAGAATTTCTTCTAATATTATAACAAATTCATAATGAAGGTCAGAATTGCAAAGCAGTTTATAAGTCTTTAAACATACCAAGTCCTTATTTACTATTATGGTTAGGTTCCAAAGTTCATATTTTCCTTAAAAATAAATAACACATAAAAATGTAGGATGACCACATCCCATCACACAACACAGGATAACTGTTATCACAAGATAATTGGCAAATTACACTATTACATAAGCATCAAACGACTGAGACCTATGGCCCAAGCTGACTTGACATATAAGCTTAACCATCAGAGCCAGTATTATATTCACCTTGATCTTTGGGTAAATGTACACTTTAATGAGCAAAGTAATGAGGGAAGGAGTTTTAACCATTGCCTTAAATAGTATTAGATAACAAGTTAGTAAGTAGGCAATAACTGTATATGCTGTAAACTTTGTTATGTTCTATGTTATATATTATACATAAATTACCTATCTTAACATACGTATTGTATACACACATATCCAAAAACATATTGGTAAAACTCACTATTATTGAATCAGCTCTGAATCAGAGCAAACTTCCCTCTGCCAGGTTTTTGAGGCTATGAATCAAAATGTGAGGAGATTACTCATCTTTTTACTACAGAGCTGATGGTGGATTTGAATGTCAATAGTCATACAGTCTTCAAGTTAAAAATACAAATTGCAGAACTTGCTATGGAACGTGCCATGAGACCTCATACACACATTATCTACACACACACACATACACACACACACACACACACACACACACACACATACAAAGATGGTACAGAATAGGGTCTGATGTGTTATTCATAAATTCATTATGATCCATTTAACAACATGCAAGAGAAGTAATTATTTGAGTTTGTGGACTAATGTTTGTCTGATTCAGGCCATAGTCTTTCCAATTACTTGCTACCCATATGAAACCTGGACAATAAATAAGGATGACAGAAAAAGAATTGATGCTTTTAAGCTGCACTGTTGGAGAAGAGCACTGAACATCCCATGGACGGCCAAGAGAACAAACAGCTATGTATTGGAGAGGGTGCAGCCTAAGAAATCTTTGGAAGCAAGAATGATGAAGCTTTGTCTCACATATTTTGGGCATGTTGCTAGGAGGGGCTATTCCTTGGAGAAGGACATCAAGCTAGGAAGGGTGATGGGTTGGTAAAGTAGAGGAAGACCCTCAACCAGGTGGACTGACATGGTGACTGCTGCAGTGGGCTCTTGTGTGTCAGGTAGCGTGATGTTGTCACAAAATAGAACAGGGTTGAGATTTTTTTTTTTTAGGGTTGAGATCTTTCACTCATACAGTTGCTCAATGGCACCTAACAACAACAGTGTGTGTGTGTGTGTGTGTGTGTGTGTGTGTGTGTGTGTGTACATCAGAGCTCTAGTGGCCTAGTGGTAAGGAACTGTGTTGACAATACAAAGAAAGAAGGTTCAAATTTACCAGTTGCTCTATGGAGGAAAGATGAGCAATCTTCTTCCCTGTTATTTACTCTAAAAATCTACTTGAGGGTCAGTTATACATCCGACTCAACAGCATATTACAACATACACATAGATGATAGCTAGATAGATAGATAGATAGATAGATAGATAGATAGATAATAGATGATATAGATATTTATATAGAGATAGAGATACACAAAGAGATAGAGATACAGATAAAGATAGAGATACAAATATACAGATAGAGATACAGATAGAGATATATTTACTTGCAACACATTAAACATGAGAGTTGTCAAAGAAAATTATTTTTAACTAATGATACTGGAACAACAGAGGGAAAATAACCTCCTTTTATTGTAACTATAAACAAAATACTCTGCTAGATAAAACAAAGATCTAAAATTATAACCTAAAATCATAATACCTAAAACAATTTATTAAAAATATCTTTATAATTTTGAGGTAAACAATGGTAACAAAACATGCCAACAGCCACAATATAATCATATTAATAGTATAATATAATCTAATAATAGTTCTTGGGTTTGATTCTTAGAATACCAATTTTACCTTCTGTGTCCCATCAACTATAAAAGTAACTTTCAAAATATTATACCACAATTCTAAGTGGAAAATATGTCTTGCATTAGCATCTGGTAACTACTAAAACAAATCACTTTGTATGTTTGTATGTGTATGTGCTACATTTGTATACATTATGTTGTATACATGCTTCATAAAGTAATGTTTAACTATACACAGATACAGTTAAAAATATTCACAAGAGAATCCTTTTTCCCAGCTACAATGAAGTCATTGGGATTGTTTTTTTTAAGTACTAATAAAACTCCATCTCTGTTAACAGTTACGTTCAAATATAAAAATTTTCAAAATCATTGGCATTAAGTAGGAACGGACTCAGTGCTGACTGACTCTCCATGAGATTTCTGAGGCAATGAATCACAGAGGAAGTGTCCCATTTTCCACATGAGGAAAAGCTAGAGGAGTCAAAGCACCAGAGAGAGAGGTATGATTTGGGTTAGCAATGCTAACACAGACTAGCTCACCAGACTCCCTAATGTTAAAATAGCACACACATATTTTCACACTAACTTCAATCGGGGAGGAGAGTGCTCATATTCAAAAGCACTCTAAGAATTGGAGAGCACAAAGGGACAGCAAGCTGCTCTCTTCAAACTGGAAATAGTAGATGGCAGAAAACATAACCAGAAGGTAGTAGTCAGAAGAGTCAATAAGACTGTACAAGGAAAAATCAGTTTCATAAAGTGAGTCCGGGATAAGGAAACCCAGAATGTCAAGGACAGTCCTAAGCAGGGTTTACCTTTACAATGTGACATGTAATTTTATATAAGGCTATTCCATGCTATACTGGGGAAGTCAGTGAGGCTGGCGCAGAGATGATGGTGCAGAGTCTATCTAGGAGCTGCACTGTAATTAAAATCAGCAAAAGAATCAATAATATGCAGCTATCATTATTTGGGGTGATATAATGATAATTCAGAACTAAAAGTGTCCTTATTTTTTAAAGATGCGAGGAAAATAGGCAGTGAATAATTCACTATAATACATCTTTAAACCAGAAACTGAAATATAGAAAGTCCTGCTAACTCTGTCCTCTAAAAGTCTCTCTCATTCTTTTGTTTCTGGGTATAGGTTCAACCATAAATATTGACATTTTGTAGGTTAGAATAGTGAAATAATATCCATTCCATTCAGTCACCATGTCATTTATTGATAGTTCAAAGAGTGCCTATGCCCATTCTTATCCTGGCCTCATTCCTCAGCCACAGAAATCTGCATTTGCCCTCACCACTTCCTCAATGTCATCCTTACTGCAAAATGCATTAGAAAGTTTTACTCCATGTGTCTGTTACTTTATTTATCTGCAAATATTGACTCAATCTTCATTATTAAAATACACTACTTAATCAATACTGAACTCACTGGATCATACCTCCCTATGTTCTTGTAAATTCCTTTTAGTGTAACAGATATCTTTCCTTCTATCTTTATGACTCTTGACATTTTCTCAAGATTGTAGTGCAAATCCTTGCTTTATTCCATAAGTATTTTTTGAGGCCATCTCTTCCTCTTCCAAGGTCAATTATCATCTACATGCTAATACAATCCAGGCTGCTACCCACATCTCAATTTCCTTCTCTTGAGTTCCAAGTAGGCCTAACTCCTCAACAACATTTTTACTTTGACTTCCCACAGATCTTTCAAAGTGTGTCAAATATGATCTTGATATTAATTTCCTCTTATCATCAATGTCAGCATATTTCATCATTTTAAAACAAATACCAAAGAGCAACATAGACAATAGTCTTAAATCCAATTTACTTATCACCCCTTTGTTCAATCTGATCCTGTCTATTCATTTGCTGATTTCTATCTGTCTACTTCGCATCATCTGCACTTTTTAAATTTAAATTCAGGCTACCATAACTTTTCTTCTAGAATGTTTTTTCTAGCTTCCTAATGGCCTACCCATGTCTTTTTGTCAAATCCAGTCACCAAAATGGCAGAAATTTAATAAAATTCTTATATCCTATAAATGGAAATCCAACATCTCTGTAAATTTTCATTAAAATGAATAAAATATTAAAAAATTTAAAAAATCTTTAAATTTGTTATCCTTGCTTTTGGCTTAAAATTCAAACTTAAAATAGTTAACAAGGACTATGTGATATGGCCTATATTTCTCTTTAGCTCTATATTTATTCTTTCCTTCATTATATTATACCATCTAGCTATACTTAATGAAGAACTTGAACTGTTCTAACAGATAGATGCAGAGCTGGAGGTGCTTAAGTGTGTATGCAAAGAAATTTGAACCAGAGCTTTCTAGCCAAAAGAATAAAGGAGATCCATTATGTCATCCAGCAAAATATAGTAGAAGAAATCAAACAATATAAGATCCTAGGTGAGTAAAACATTATGGAAGATTTAAAAAAAAAAACAAAACAACAACTTGAGCAGTACACCTACAAGGAACTATTGGTCCTTCAAGTCAGATTCAGAAGAGGACATGGGATGAGAAATACCATTGTTGACATCTGATATATCTTGAGTATCAGTAGGGAATATTAGAAAGAAAATTATTGTGGTATAGTCACTATACAAGGAAAATCACATTATTAGTAACATTATGGAGAATGGAAATTCCAGAACATTTAATTGTGCTCACACAGAGCTGATACACAGAACAAAAAGAAGTTGATTTGAATAGAGAGAAGATACTGCATGGTGTAAAATCTCCTAAGTTGTACATCAAGATCACATTCTTTCACAGTACTTATACAAAATCTACATACTGAAAAAATAATCCAAAATGCCTGAACAAATAAAGAAGAACTCGACACCAAAATTAGAGGAAGATGTATTAACAACCTGAAATTTGCATATGACACAGTGGATAGCTAGCTAGCTAGCCAGCCAGCCTGGTTTACTTAGAAAGCTCACATACATTGTTTTTCACACCAGATCCTTCCCCTTTCCTTTACCCACTCCACTCTCCACCAATCAAATATGATTAAGATCCCCCTCCCCCATCCCACTCCTTTTCCCCTCACTCATCCTCATGCCTCTGTTCTGCCCTCCCCACTTTGGATCCTCCCACTCATTCTACAATAATGATTTTATACAGTATTTGTCTTTAAGAGACTGAGTTCACTTAGCATAATGCTCTCCAGTCCCTCTCAAGTTAGGTAGTAATTTACAAAATCATTGCTCCTGCATGCTTCATAGTATTGCTTTGTATGACTGTACCATAATGCAATCCATTCCTTTATGGTTGGACACTTGGGCTGTTTCCATGTTCCTGACATGGTGAATAATGCTGCTAGAGTATTTTTGAAAGACACAATAAAGACCTAAATAAATGGAAACAATGTGCCCTGCTCATGGATAAGAAGACTCAATATTGTGAAAAGGATAATCCTACCAAAAGCAATCTACAAGTTCAACACAATCCCAATACAGACACAACATTTCTTGCAGAAAACAAAGAACATGTACTTACTGATGAAAATGGAAGACTATAGCCTTCAATAGAGATTATATCCAAAAAGCACATATAAAAGTACCCACAATTGGATCAATAAGCAATATCATGATAAGTGGGAAAAGATTATTTCATTTTATTTGGAACTAAAATCAATGCCCATAGAAGCAGAAGTAAAACAAACAACATACCGTATTTGGCAAATCTGTTGAAGACCTCTTTAAAATGTAAAAGAGCAAGGACATCACTTTGAGACCAAAAAATGTGCTTCATCAAAGCCATTAGATTTACAGACCCATCATATGTTGAATTCTGGTGGCTTCATGAGGCTGTGAACCCAATGACAGTCAATTTTAACCCACCAGATGCTCCATGTTAGAAAGATAGGCAATTGGCAATCTCCTCCAATGCAATTAATTTCACTTGACACCCCACTGGAAAGTCAGCTGTGAGTTGGTTTCGACTCAGTGGTTTCTACTCAGTAGCATATAACAGTAGCATATACATGTGACAGACAATGAATAAGAATGCCTTGAAGAACTGATGTCTCTGAATTATAGTGTCAGCCAAATAATAGTAAGTCGAATGAATTTGTTTTGGAAGATACTCAATCAGAATGCCTCTTATAAATGAGAACAGCAAGGTTTCATCTCACATAGTTACATATGTTATCTGGAGGAATCAGTCTCTAGGGAAAGATAGCATGCTTGTTAGAGTCAGGAAAAAAGAGGAAGATAGACATTTAATAAGACGACTAAAACAGTGACAGCAGCAAGGGGTTCAGGCATAGCAGTGATTATGAGGATAGTGGAGAACCCTATCTAGATATACTACATGAGATTCCTATTCTAAACTTCTAATACAAGCCTATTGCCCTCATCAATACACTTACTTAATGGTTTTATGCCTGGCCCATTGTTCAATCTAAATACAAATTTCTTACAGTATAAGATAGTGTAGGGTGGTAAAAATGTTCATATCTATCGTCCACATGGTTTCAATGAGTCTTAGTTGGCTCCAGAGCACCTACAACCATACAGTAATGGAAAGTACAAATAGTAAGAAACACGTAGACCAAGTATATATGACTTCTCATTGAGCCCTCCATTCAGTGCATGATTCACATCTAAGAGATTTTACAAACCCATACACTTGCAAACTAAGGGGAAGGAAAACCATTTATTTTATTGCAATCACTCAAAACATTTATCACCTCATCTAACTGTATTAAACTGCTTTTAATTATCACAATCCTTATTCTATTAAATTTTCCTTATAGAGACACTACATAAATTCCACTCTTGCACTAATTTCAGAATAATAGCTTAATGCACAGCCATCTATTATACTGAAGTCTATTCCAAAGCAATATTATACAGTAAAACACCATCTGCCTCAGCATACCAAATGTTTTTCATCTTCACACAATTCCTTAAAGACCCCCACTCCACCAGATCTTGGATCAATAAAAATACAGCTGTAATTTCTGCCTTCTGTAAAGAGAAACTCAGACTGTCTGGAGACAGAGATTATCCTTAACCCAATTTCACTCACTTAGACGTCTTCATTTGTCATATTTGCATACTTAAACATATTTTAATAAATGTGTTCTATTATTTAGCAATCCATCTACTATTTAAATGCTGCAGTCTCCTCTCATACAAGGACTGTCTTGCTGCATGTAAATCAAATTTCTAAAAGAATCAAATTCCTTAAATTTCCTGGAGAAAATGATATTAAAGGAAACAATGAGTTTTACAGTAACATAGTCATGTAAGTCTTCCAAAAGATTTTCAAAGCAAGATCTTGGTATTGTCTTTAGCATGTTCTTCAATTATAATGTCTCAATATTTACCGCTTACTTTCTGACATTCACATTTTAGTTTTGAAATTTAACTGATTCATGACTTCTTTCTTGCTTTTACAAATCCTACTTGATTATACTGCCCTCTATTTGGGCCCTTTCAACAGGGATACTATTACCTGTCTTTCAGAAACTGAGCAAGAATTTATGTTCAACAAATGGTAGGTGTTACTTTAATCATCACTTTCCTCTTTTCTAAATTAACAGCTGTCTTCTGCAGCCTCCCTACTTCATTCTGGTCACAGCTGCAGCTTGCTCTTCTGTAATCCAGGCTCATCAAATCTAAGCAGACAATTCTATGAACCTGCTTAAAAATTCTACACTCAGGAGAGAACACATTCATTTTTTATTCTCTATTAAGGAGAGAAAACTAATATATAATATCTTAAAGGAAATTGGCCTTGATTGTACCATTTCTGATAACGGTAATGAAACAGAACAACCTGCTTCGAAGTTATTAAATCTTAAAACTTCAGAACACATGTGTAACTTTTAAATCAAACCATGTTACTCTGTTAGCTGTTTCTGTCCAAATAAGAAATTGGCTCACTTTGAAATTTAAATTGGCTTCAAGAAATTATTGAGAGCCTATAGTTGTTCTTTCTTACTAGACTTTATCAAATATAATGTTCTTCAAAAATAAATACAAAGAAAAATGCTTCAGCAAACAGCAGTTTTTCAAATCCTTTCAAAATAATGCTAATTGCCTTTGAGTCGAGCATGACTCATAGTGACCCTATGAACAAAAGGCCTGAAGCCCCTCTACAACTATCTACATTTATCAAAGTTCATAGAGTTTCTGTAAATGTAGAAAAATTCGAACATTCCCCTGTGTCCTGCCACCATGTCACTAAAATCTCCCATAGACAAGAGTTAAACGAGGCATTCAGAAAATGCAGGCTCTTATAGGGCTCCTTAACCCAGCACTGCACATAGAAAAATTTCCCTACTTATAAACTCACTTGCCTATATCTACTATGTTTATCTAACTATATAGTATCTCAATTTACCTGATGTTTGCACTTAGAAACTTATTTCTGAATTTAACAGTCTTTGTTGAAGTAGAAGGCAACTGTCAATCAAATGGACTAACACAGTGGCTATAACAATGAGTTTAGCTAAAGCAGTGATGATGAGAATAGGCAGGATCAGGAAGTATTTCAAATTCAACATACTTATAGTTGCTATGAGTACAATTCATTGCTGTAGAATTAGAACCAACTCATAGTTGACCGCTTAGTGAATTTTCAGAGGCTGTAAATCACACAGGAGAAGAGAGTTCATATTTCTCCTGTGGAGAGACTGGTGGATTCAAACTGCTTGTCTTTGTATTGGTAGTGAAACCCCTTACACATTATGCCACTAGAAATCTAACAACAACAATCATTTTTAAAAATCCACTGGGATAATACTTATCTTTTACTATAATGCAACCTTTCTAATAGAAAAAGGTCTATTTTTTCAGTCTGTGACTATATTGAATCTTACACTTTGTATATTTCTAAAAAAAACCCTAATAAAAAAAATAAAACTAGTCTCAGAAAAAGTTAGAAAACTATTATTAGATGCTTTGCCTCCATACTATAATGTCAATGAGTAAAATCTTAGTTTAAAAATGCTCTGAGAAAAGCTTGTTCTTAATCAAAAAACCTAGGAAAGGGAAAATCCAATAAATCAGAAAACTTTTAGACAGTTAAAATGTACATTTTAATATCTAACTGTTGAACTAAAAGGAATAAAATCAGGAATTCAAGTGAGAGGGTACAAGGAGAGCTTGGGTTACCATAAAGTTATTTACAAGGGTTTCAAAAGACTACTTCTGAAAATCAGTTAAGTATCTTCAATAGCTGATATTCAACAAAAAGCTTTCATTTAGACAAAATACTTAAAGCAAAACTCAAAACACTGACCAAAGCTCACTTTGATCTTACACTCATGTTCCATGTCACAAGTAACAAGTCTTTGAGGTTACAAACTAGTTCATGCTCTTCTTAAACCTGCCCTTAAACAGAATTTGTATTTAAATCAGAACAACTGATTTAGTTTGTATATATAAATTTCAGTTTAAAAAAAAAGTTTTGTTACATAGTATACTTTTATGCCTAATAATAAACACTTTCATATACTAAAGCATCTTTAACATATAATTAATAATAATATGTTAACAATGTTTTATGCATAATCCAAAGTATTTGTCATTCCAAACCATTGTACCTACATTCATTTTTAACAGAATCAGATTTACAGATATTGGATGATATGTGAGGCATTAGTAACCTGGAGGCTGTCAGTAAATAGAAAAAATACTGGACCCATTATACAGGTGAATTTATGCTGGTCATGCTCATGCTTCTATGACTAGTTAATAAAATGTTAATGCATAATATATAAATAAATTCAAGAAAATTTTATAAAGCTATTCATTTTAAAACACAAGGTTGTACACCTCATATGTAAAACAAATATTAGAAGGCCATTGTGCAAAGCAGAAAATACAGTCTGGGCACCGTCAGAAGTAGGAATGTTGTTTTTTTTATTGTTCTCGTGCCTCATATAAGCAACTGGGTGCTGGAAAAGCTGGCACTCCAGAAATATCAATATAAACCACCACCACAACAACAAAACGCCCTAAGGAAAGCTTGTTTTTCAGGGGGTAAAAAAAGAACAAAATAACACAAAAACCAAACCTAGGAAAGAGGTAATTTAGCAAGATGGAAAACTTTTGGATGAAAATCAGTTTTCCAGTCAAACAACATAAAAAACAGTTACTCCATTCAGTTTAATAAGAAGCCTAGACTTTTAACTTCACCCAGTTGTAATGAGATATTCTCTCCCTTGTGACAACAGAGAAAAAGAAAAAAAAAAAAACCAAAATGGGGAGTTGGGAGCATATCCTCACCCAGTAGTGGAGAGGGTCTCCCCACTTCAATCAGTGGGCCTGATGTGGAAATCCTGGGCTTCCACTCAGTAACAAGGCATCCTCCCCTTTCCCTAATATGATGATGCCTAAAGAACTCTCAGAACTACTGGATCTTTCTCCATTGTAAGCAAAATAGAAATGTCTTCACTTCTCTTGGCATCTGTGGAAAACAAATGCAGAGCAGTATTGGTGTTCCTCCCCTTTTCCTTTCAGAGAGTTGTCAGGGAATAATTAGTGGCAAGCCAGGACTTTCATGATGATGATCATTGTCATCCTTCAAGCTGATTCCAACTCATATGTGATCTTCCAGCATCATTTTAAGGATATAAATTTAATGAAAGCAACTATTTTCTCCCACAGGACAGCTGCAGGCATTGAACTGCCAGAGAAGTGATGCTTTAAGTTAGTGCAACTCTCTCTAGAAAGTAACTACAACTCCCCAGGGCTTTCACATCCATCTGAAAAATAAGAAAGGTGTCAGAACTCAGGGTCTAGCTAAAGGGACACAGACGGGTTCAAAACGAGTTGTAAGTTAGAATCCTACAGTACTGAAATAGTAAAAAAGAAAATTAGTACATTTAATTCATAATGAGTTATATGAGGAAGCTACATGAAATGATTCTAGACGAGGTAGTCCAACTCAGTTTTTAAGAAGTAGAAACTATAATTAGGGAAAGAAGCTGGGGGAGAACGTTCCAGAGCAAAGTCCTAGCACATAGAACACGGTAGAGCTAGAAGGCAGTAGATAAGCAAGCTATGTACTCATCATATGTAGAAAGGGTAACAGAAGTGAGATGATGATGTCTGATGGAAAAGAGAAATGCCTTTCATTGATCTACTGGCCATCATCATTTTGCAGTAACTGTGTCACACACTGCTGTTTCAAAATAGTAAGATTCACCTCTGCCCTTCAGAGGCTCCCCATCCAGTGATAGAGGTAAACAAAGCCTGAATATTACAGTGATGGCTGCTGAGCAATCAAGAGTTTTTCATTAAAAGAACATGGAAGAAGGAAAAAGGACCACACAACTTTGCAAAGGGTAGGCTGAAATGGAGTAGAATGCAAGGAGTCTAGTGTATCTAAGACAGCAAAAACAAGCTAGAAATTAGGGTAGTGGGCAGACTGCAAGAACGTCACAGACTATAGCACCTTTTAGAGAATGAAAGCAGTCAAAAGTCTGACTTACCTTTGAGTACGTCACACAGACAGCATTAAAATTTGCTGGGATAGGGAAAGAGGGATGGATGATGGTAAGTGAGAGGAAAGTTGGGGAGGAATTATAAAACCAGTGGTGTGTGGTGCTTGAAGGCCAAAGGAGAAGCCAAGAAGTTAGAAAAAGATTAACAGTTTAAAAAGAGATTCTTTGTATTAGTTTGAGTGAATGAAGCACCTATTCTTTGGGTTTTTAAAGACAAACAGATTGATCATGTTACAGACTACTATATTGAAAGAGTGGATAATAAAAGTCGAAGATATGAAAGAAATATGTAACTATGGAATGAGTCCATATAAGAGACACTGGATGGGACATCAACCTTGAGTAGCAAGGAGACTCAAATATATTTTATATTCTGAGTGAAAGAAAGCAAGTACATGTATGGGTGTTTCTGAGTGGTGTGAGGCAGAACAATGTAATAGTTCTGGAATGAAAAGAAAGTCTAAGGACATTTGGGATGATCCTTTAAAGTGACAGAGGCCAAGGTTAGTAAAAATTACACAAAACATTTTCAAACATTTAGAAGTGTTAGTGTACTAATGGAATGTGCTTAAAACATCCTCATTGGAATGCTCTTCTAGAAAATAATTACTACATAATTTATTTTTTTCAATGCTAACTTTGAAATAGTAAATTAGTACTTATTTATTTTACAAAAGCTAGCTTCAAATCTGTGGTTAAGTCTACAATGATATTAAAAGAATAAGGGAAAACTTTAAAGTGTCATCGTATATTTGTATATTATTTTCAAAACAAGAAGCATTTTGTCTAACCTTTTAAAAACCATGCTAAGTATATATTCTCTCTGTCATAGATTAAGGAACTAAGTATTACAAAGAAAAAATATGACATAACCCATATTTAGGTAGGTAGAAATAAGAGCATTCAATCCCAAGGGTTTTGATTATTATACCAGTATTTTTCCATTGTAAACATGAAACTGTTTCAAGTGCAAATTCAAGATGGTTTACATTTAAATGCAGAGATTGTTTTGGTATATTTGTATTGAATTTAAGAAGCATAAATATCCTAGATTTATTAGGAGAAAAATATATCAATAAAAGAAAATACTTTAAATGAGTCACATCAATGATGTCTTCCAGGCATTGCATCAATAAACTCTTCTTCAATTAAGAACTCACCAACTTTTACAGAAGAAAATTTTAAGGGACACAATAGAAATTCAAATACAGTCCATGGTGGGAATATAAATGTATGTATGTTCGTTAAAAGATAGCAAGTGGAGTACATATTAATCTCAAGTTTTCCTGGTGTTTCTAAGACTTCATCTAGACCTCTAAACTCAAAGGGCAATCCTCTTAGAAGACAGAGTAAGGTGTTCACCAAAATAAGCAAATGGAGTTTTATAGAAACCATCTGAGCTGCTAAAATAATTAGGCAATATGCGATTATATCCTGTGATATGTAAATCAAAACAGTGATAAATTACCAATATTTGTGGAAAATTCTGGTTAGGAAATCTTGCTAATCAAAACATCCTTATCAGATCAGGCATTTATTAAGCATCTTAAGATATTCATAACAGTACAGGATGATCATAACTGATTCTATATATTTGAATACATTTATGCCTGTCACCAGACAGGTATTCCTAACTGCAAAAAACAATACTTTCATGTACATACATTGTAGTCCCAAGCCTTAGTAATAGTTCAAAAGACTTACAAACACAGTCTGTTTCCAAGGGTCAAATTAATGTATGTGACTCAAGTTACATTTTAAGATATTAAATGTGTTAGCAATCACTAAACTAGGAAGGAATTTAAAAAGTCTCAGAAATGTATCAACCATTCTTTTTTAAAAAAAAAAAATCTTGAACACACAAACACCATTCCTTTGTATCAGCACTTAATCCAGCACTTACTTAGCATTGCAATGAAACCTATACATCATCTAGTCCAGCTCCTTCACTCCAGACACATGACAGCTGGACCAAGTGAAGGGGAAGTTTCTTAAGCTCCAGTTTAGGCAAATGCAAAATTAAAATCCAGGTATCTGGATTCACAATTCAGTGCACTTTCCAGAAGTGGCATAGATATAAATAACCTCATCTAATTTCATCTGGCAAGCAAAATTAGAGGCTGAGTGGAACTTTAAGGATCATGCTGAGTTTGCTGTTTTGTCATAGTCAAAAGTACCTCCCATAACAAAAGAATCCTTACTTACAATCATGAGAGAAAAATTAGTTTAATTAATAGAACACTAATTAAACTCTTGAAGTCCTTTTCTTCAAGATCACTTCTAAGCAAAAATATGTAACATATTTTAGGTCTTCCAATAGCTTTATGAAAATCATTCCTACCAAAAATTCAGCAGAATCAGGTAAAGCAATATGAAGTGGAAAAAAAAAATTTTAAAAAAAGAAATAACAAACCAGTAGTTTTAACTCCAGTATCATTCTAAATGACGTGGTCACAATTGAGGACTGTTTTGTATCTATCACTAACCAAAAAGTAAAATAAATCATTTTTGAAGTTCATTGGTTTACATCACTGCCTTTATATATACGAGCTTCTAGAAAATCATTCCAAAGAACTGAATCATCTGGATCATTTTTATTACTCACTCAGTCTTGAGAGTGTCTGCACTGTACTGACTGAAATGTACTTCAGTGTGCACTTCTTTCCAAATGAATATCTATGTCAAGTTTATTTATAGCCACTGCCTCCAATCAGTGCATTTCAGGTATAATAAGAAATAACACTATTTGAACTATGTTCTGTAGTGCTCTAAAACAAAACCTGGAAACCTTGGCAAACAGCCTTTGCAAAGATAATGAAAGATCTTTGATGCAAAATGTACAATAAGAATTACTAGAGATTTCTGAGTACACTCACCTTATCCTCAAATAAAAACCCCATTGTTCTTGAGTCAATTCTGACTCATTGAATAGCCCCTAGGCTGTAACCTTTACAGAAGCAAATTCCCACATCTTTCTCTCATGATTTGAACTGTAGACCTTTTGGTTAGCAGCTAAGTGTATTACAGTTCCATGCCACTAGAATTCTCACTAAAATAAACAAGTGTAAAGAGGCTTCGGTAAAATTACAGAAGTAACTGAAACACAATTGAGTCTTTTGGCATATGTCTTTATGGACACCAAAATAACTGTCTTCACTTTCTTCATTGACTTTTCCTCTTGTGTTTTTTTTTTTCTTAAATTTGGGAATTTCTCTTTGTTTCTTACTTAGCTGCTTTCCCCTTCTATTTAAATGGGGTTTGTCCCGCCCCCCCCCCTTAATTCTTTACAAAAGCAGGACATGCTTCCCCCTACTGGGAAAAAAATCAAATTACAAGGTACATCAGACTTGGAAGTATCAAGAAATCAAGTGAAAGTACTAAGTAACCAGACTCCCAGTCTTCTCTGGTTGTTTTATCTGCCACAGAATTAGCTTAGCATGCTGATCAGCATTTATATATATACTGCTTTCGACAATTTTCAAAAGAACAATAAATCTCCTTAATAGCTGATGAATTAATCACTGAACCTGCAGTCTCAAAGAAAATGTCAATAAGCAGGCCAAATAAAAAGATTAATTTGTAACTTTTTTTTTAAAGGGTAAAGATATTATCATCTAAACGGCTAAATTTCTGCAAAATACATTGGCATAGTCCACTGGAAAAGGATTAACTACATTTTAATCCATTTTAACAATCTTTAGGATTTATAACTTCACTATTTCCCAATATCTCTATTAAGTTTACGAAGTTGTCTTAATTTTTGTAATAAAGTAGAGGGAAAGTTTAACAAATTTTAAATTACTTCACTTCTCAACTTTCTTTTTTCATTGTTTTCCATTCTGGAGCCAAGAAAGTAGCAAGCCCATTTGTACCTTTCCCTCTTCGATTCCTTTATCAAAGGCACTTCTTGAAACACTATTTCTTGAAAAACAGTTTGGTTGTTTTAATCACACATTCCATATCCTGATTAGTCGTCTTTTCCAAGCAGAGATGAAAAGCCATTTATTCTTTATTACTATGCTAGACAATAGTGTATCATAAGTCTAGTTTTATGTTCATGCTCAGCATACGTCCAGTATATTTTAATCATATACGAAGTTGTAGAAAGATTTCTCTTAGTTGTATGTAACACTTAGTCTCAAAAATAACATTTCTTTTAATGCTGAGAGGGCTGGGAAAGTTGTCACTATTATCTAAGTTTATAACAACCCAAGGCACAAAACTGCATTGTAGTCAATTTGAGGTTGAAAAAATTTACTATTAATGAAGCATTCATAAAAGGGGAATAAAAACAAATACAAAACTTGTTTTCTTCCTCCTTTTAAGTAGGTACAGATTACTGCAGGTAGAGTAGGAATCTTTATCATTTCAAGGGCATTATTTCTAGATAAATGGAGTGATTTGGTTAATAGTTCTGCGACGCGTAAGTTTTGTGTGTGTGTGCTTGTATGTGTGTCTTTTTTTAGAGGACCTTTCAAAATGATGCAAAAGACAAGACATATTCCTCTGGAAATGGAATCTCCTTTAACATTACAAGTACACAAAAGAAAATGCACACTTGGTAAAACAGTTGATCAATTGTAGAGTGCTCCTGGGCACCAGTATCTCACAGAGATACAATGATAATACTTCGCATAAATTTATAAGCACTTTCGCCTTTGCTTGCGACATTCACATACATACCGGAACAAGCATAGTTTTATCGAGGTAAATACTTTCAATAGGAAAGGTTAATTAGATCAAAGAGCACCAAAATCACTCCCCAAATGCAGCAAAAATTGCTGCTCTATAGCTACAACGCATTTTGAACACTACGTTGATCATCGTTTACTTCCAAACTGATTTCCCTTCCTTCTGGGACTTGAATGTGTCCCTGAAGACTGCGATGCACTTTATGGTTTGTCTGACTATCCACGGTCCTAACAGGTCATAGCTTCACTGTCAGATCTCGCAGCTTTTGGTCTTCCCCTAATTAAGACGTGAAATAGACAGCGCATAGCTAGCAACCCGCTCCAGGACGGGTTCTGCCTGCCTCAGAGGTGATGGGAGCATCTTCATTCAGAAGGATGGACAGTTCCTGCGAAGGTGGAGACTCACGTCCCTCCCCAACTTCTCTCTCTTGCAACCCAGCTGTAGGCGAAGATGGGCGGCCAGATGGCCCGTGGACATCAGAGGGGGCAAGGCTTACCTTCTGCCAAAAGGCGCGATGCATGCACAAAAGATGGATCCAGGCTATCTTTCTCTGCCATCAGCTCAGGCAAATATTTCTCCTCTTCCATAGCGCGGACTTCGGACCGTCCCCGGGCGAAGCGCAAGGTTCCGCTCGCTCGGACGCAGGGTCGCCAGGCAGCGCCTTGCTCCCGCGCTGCTCCGCCTCCGCCGCGGGGCGGGGATCTCCGCGTGTCCTCACTGGCCCATGAACCGAGCGCCTGGGACTCCCGCCGTCGGGCTGCGCGGCCCCGCGCCCACACCTGCTTGCCCCTTCCCACGTCCCTCGCTCGCGCCGAGCTGGGGCTCACACCAGCGGCCTTAACTGGAGAGGCGGGGACACGGTGCGTCCCGCCTCTGCCAGCCACCCATTGGTGGCGGTGCCAGAAGAGGCGGGGTCTCTGCAAAGGCGTCGAGTGCTTATTGGGCTGCGCGTCCTGTCGGATGGCCTGACTGACAGGAGGCAACTGCAGATGGGAGGGGAGTGCGAGAAGGTGCAAAGCTTTCTTCCAGCAGCCCAACCAAGCCTTCTCTGGTTAATAGGCATGCCTGGTTCGATGGAACCTTCTGTGTCTTCATCCGAGTGTGGATGGAGGGGAAGAGCGGGAAAAGATTACGTAAAACAGAGAGGTTCTGGTTTAAGACAGCAGAGTAAATGAAGATGAGAAGAGAGGAGAGGCGATGGAAAGCACCAGGGAAAGTCTGGGAAGGTAGATGGGACTTCACCTGCGTCTCTCAGGCACAGGTGTCTTCTGCCTCACACACAGCTCAGATGCACTCCAGTTTTGCAAGAATCAGCGGTGCACTCGTTCTGAAAATAAAACGAAGACCGCATGTGATCGGCGGCTGATATTTTCAAGGAGCCTGACCTACATCTCAGGACGCAGTAGGATGTTCATTGATAAACAAATAAGAGAGGCTCCGGGGCGTTGTTGTATAGCAACATGCTTCCAGTGTACACGCGTTGAGGTACTGAATGAGTTCTAACCACCACCACCACCCTTCCTTCTCCCATCCCTGGAACGAATGCTGAGGGAGAGGTGGGCTGAATAAAAAACTAAAAAGCATGGTAATTGCCTTAGTTTATCAAAGAATTGAGAAAACATGGGGAGGGAGGGAGGGAATAGAAAATAAGCAACAATAGTTGCTTTAATGCTTCCCTCTTATTTTAGATATGACGGTCTCTTTTACCAGGTAATGTTGCTGAGCTGTTTTAAATCTATCCCATTGCTATTTAAAGGGAGAGTAAAAATCTCCCAGTCCTAACAACAGTGGAGGGACAAACCATCCTTCTGTTAAGAAAATAACCAATCCGTGGTGATGCAGTCTACCTGGGTTAGGAGAAGCCCATCTCTGCAGAATAGGGTTGTGTCCCATTAAGTTTTCAATGACTCACCTGGGAAATAGTTCACCAGGCTTTCTTACCAAGTGGTCTTGTAATGTAGCTTATGTGCTCCAAGTTCTACAAAACAACCTTTCAATTGGGTTTGTTTTTCTCCTCACATGCATTTTTCAATCCTCTCTCCCTCCCCATTTTTGATTGGAAGTAAAGAGTCAACTTCCTTACAAATAAGAGAGCCTGAAAGTTGGCCTAGTTTTCTTAGTGCATTTATATCCTTTCCTTTTATATTTAAAAACAGATTAACCCAGAAGATTATTTTGACTGTGTATATTGTTTTTAAAAAGTGTCTTCACATTCATTACCTCCATTTGTCATCACAGAAACATTCTGAGGAACAAGTATTAATTTTGCTGGTATGTAGGTATGGAGTATGAGGCGAAGACAGCTCAGCGACTTAAGTTGGTTGGTTAATACTTAACAGCTGAATTTAAATTTGAACTCTATTTACTGCCATTTTAGAATAAGATTATACTGTTTTACTCTACCTTTCTGCACCTTAATTCTTTAATTTATTTATGCATGTATACATTCAATAAATATTTATTACATATTAAAAATAGTCTAGGGACCAGGCTAGAAATAAATTGGACACACATTGCTGAGTGAGATATGCATATTCATCCCCTGTCATCATTGAAATGAGTTTCTAATGGAAGAAGCCAAATAAACCAAGTACTCAAGAGAATGAGTAATGACTGGCTGCAGTGTAAGAGGAAGAGAGAAGCCAACCAAAGAGTTAAGAAACAAGAATGCAGGGAGAGGCTTATTTTGTTAGAACTGATATGCAGCCTTGCTAAGTAGTTAGCATTCAAGGAAAAACCTATTTTTTTTAAAAGGTATCTTTGTGAAGTGTGGGAGGGGGGAAAAAGCATTCCAGGTAGAAGATCTGGCTTATACTGAAGCCTCCTGACAGGAAAGAGTGGCTTTGTCAAGAGGGGCCAGTCATTAATTAGAAAAAGGCATTGTCCTGGGGAAGGTGGAAGGTCACAGGAAAAGATCCTAGGTGGGTTGACACAGTGGCTGTACAGAGAGACTCAAGCACATCCGAAATCCTCAGGATGGCGCAGGATAACACGTCATGTCTCTTGTCCAGAGTTCCTATAAATTGTAGTTGAGTTGATGTCACCTCAAAAGAACAACCAGATACTGTGAGTCAATGTGACAGCAGTGCTTTAGGAGATAAGCAGGAGATGTGTGGGGAAACAAACAATACAGGATTTAGTGGGTAAGAATTAAGTGGGTTTCATGCCAAATGCAATGATGCCTATAAAGGATTGTAATATTTCTGCTTGGCTTATCTTCTGACTCTTACTTTTAATAAAGAAGTTTATAATTTAGTTCCCCCAAATATATGTTTTCTGAACAGAACCTTGAGTCTCAGTATTTCGAGTGTAATTGTAAAAAGTTGCAGTTATGTTGCGATTCCCCATGAGCTGACAAACGAATCAACTGTAAAGAGTTATAAAGCATGGGATCAACACCCTTAATCCTACCCCACTTCCAATCCAGTGTGAAGGGAATTTCCCTGGGCTACTTCCTGCAAACCTTTTTATATTAAAAGAGATAAGAAAAGTGAGCAGGAAGAGGGGGGCTTCAGTGCCACTAAGAAAGAAGAGTCCAGAGCAGAGTGAGTCCTTTGGACCCAGGTTCCTGTGCTGGAAAGCTCATTCACAGGCCCAAGGCCCAGAGACGTGGTGCTAAGAACATTGAGTCATGAATGTTGAAAGAACAAGGGCCCTTTTCCAGAATCTACAAGGAGAAAAAGCCTTCCTTTAGATCCGCCACTTTGATTTCGAACTTCTGGCCTCCTCACTTATGAGAAAAACAAGTGTTTCCTTCCATTCATTTTATTTCTGTTATGTAGTGTAGCATCAACTCAGAACCAATCCGTAGCTAACTCCTCAGGCAGGCTTTCAGGGGCAGTTAATTGCCCAAGAGTTAATGGCCTGTCTTTCTCCCACAAAGCAGCTGGTGGATTCTGTGAGTCTTCGGATTACAGCACATCTTCTTGCCACTAGGCCACTAGTACTCCCTACTTCTGTTACAGCAGTACTAAATAACTAAAAAGTCATTATCATTGAGAATGGAGGATATGCACAGAAAATGCTTGCTATATTAATTGATTCCTTTGGGAATGGTTAGTAGTTGAAGAGTCATATGTTTTGTACCTGTTGTACAGCAAACACATAAAGGGAAAAATCTGCTACTGGTATGCAAAAATGTGGCCAGGAGCTGCTGTCATAGTGGGAGATAAATAAGGGGCTAGCTACAGCCAATAAATTGTTCATGTTTTTAGAATGAATATAAACTAGGAAAAAATAGTGTGCACTAATTGCAATGTCATTTATCAAGAGATTGAAAGTGTATGGTGCTGCTAAAATATGTACAATCTCTATTCGATGAGTTAAAAGTGAATAATTCTTGTTATGGCCAGCAACAATAATTGCATTGTTCATTTATAGTCCTCTTTTATGAGACTGAAGGTGTACTAAGAAAATACCAAAGATACCCGATAGTACACTGGTTCAGAGCTTGACTGCTGATCAAAATGATCAATAGTTTGAATTATTGAAGAATGATATGGCAGTCAACCTCCTTAATGATTTTACAGTATTGGAACCATCCTACATATGCCAACATTTTAAAACATAAAAGTAAATGAATTGAAAGACCTTTGTAGAGTATCACTGAATTGAACCAAAATCATACTCCATTTGTTTCTCAAGCAAATATTTTTAAGGGGATATTAGACTTACTATGGGACTATTTCAGCAATGTGAAATATTATGGAAAATTTTGAACCAACTATATTTGGTTTAGAAGAACGAATAAAACATACACTGCCGAATATACTCTATAGTTAATGCAGGAATTATGCATTCAAACTTTCACACAAGTCTTGCAAGAAAGGCCAGGCTAAAGGGCATCCAATCAGGCTTATCACTGCACGCTAGGAAAAGGAAATTCTTAAATTATATAATGAAATTAAATACTTAGTATCTAACGAAGTTCAGACCTCTCACTAAATTTATATGCCTTGGTATGTCTACTCCTGGGATTTAATAGAACTCACTCAAAACAAGGACATATGCTACCAAAATTAAAGAAGTAGAATGATTTATTTAAGGCTAATTATAATAAGAGGTAACTTGTGAATGTTCTCTTTTTTGCCTCAGGTAGAGTGTTACACAGATAGACTCAATTCATCCAAATAGTTGTTATGTGTCGTTGAGTCAGAATCGAGTTATAGCTGAACCTCAAGTCCTTTTCCAAAGGCTCTAATTTACATGAAAGGAGACTGGCCATCTTTCTCCATCAGAGCAATGGTGGAACACCAGTCTTCGAGGTAGTAGCACAATTCCTTACCCACTGCACTGCCAGAGCTCTCTTTCCTTCCTGTTGGCTGCTGTTATACAAAAGCCCTAAACACCGTTCTATCCTGTGCCAGCCTTGCCGTCTCTGACACACTCATTCCCACCACCCCAATCACAGAATATATCCATCTCATCGAGTCTTCCTCGTCCACTCTCCCAAACATGATGTCCCTCCGCAAGGACCAGTCCCTCCTTGAAACATGCCCAAAGTATGTCAGACGAAGCTTCAGAATCCTTGACTCCAAGGAGCATTCTGGCTTCACCCTCTCCAGGACAAACCTGCTTCTTCTCCTAGCAGTCCATAGTATATTCAACACTCTTCTCCAGCACCACAGCTCAAAGGCATCAATTCTCTTTCTATCATCCCTATTTACTGTCCAACTCTCCGATGTGTAGCACATAATTACGAAGACTATAGCCTGGCTCAGGTGCAACTTAGTCTCCAGCCTGACGTCGTTGCACTTCAGTACTCTTTGAGAGGTCCCTCAACAGCTGACTTTCCCAGTGCAATTCGTCTCCTGATTTCCTGATTTCCAAGAGTGTTGACTGTGGAACCAAGTAAACTAAATTGTTAACTATCTCAATCTCTTCACCATCCATACTGATGCTGCCGATTGGCCCAATGGTGAGAATCTTTGTTTTCTTTACATTGAGCTACAATCCATATTGAAAGCTGCAGTACTTGATCTTCTGCAGCAAGTGCTTCAGATCATCCTCAGTTTCAGTAAGCAGGGTTGTGTCATCAGCATAACGCAGGTTGTTGATGACTCTTCCACCAATCCTGATGCCATATTCCATCTCGTGCAGACCAGAATCTAGGATGATCTGTTCTGCATACAGATTGAAAGGTATGGAGACAGAAAACATCCCTGACTGACCTCATTCTTGATTTTTATTTTCCTTCCTAGGCAATGAAAAAGAAAAAAAATAGTGACCATGTTTTAATAAAGGCTAGCAGGTATAATAGAAGGTATGCCTGATGATTTACTTAATGATGATTTAAATGAATATCCTAGGGAGCAATTCTACTCTTCAACACTTGGGGTTACCATGAGTCATAATCAACTTGATAACAACACATTTATCACTTAAGTGCCTGGTAAAATCCATTACACAGAAGGTACAGTGTTGATATTTCCTTTCCTATTTGTTTCACTAATTAGAGATATGAAATAAGTTTAAGTTTCTTTTATACTTTGCCCAGTATATTTTTAAGGTTGCAGGGGTGAAGAGGAAAATGGAATTAAGTTTTTCTGCTAACCAATAGCACTAAAATATAGAGTAAGAAATTTCTTATGTGATGTGCTGAATGTCAAAATGTATTCATTATGCTAATATGCCACTGAACAAAATTAATATTTACCACCCAAAAGTGACATGTGTGTGCACACAAGTTCTAACAGGAAATTTTTACATTAGAGTGGATTCAGTAACATAACTGTATATTTAAATAAAAGCAAAAGAAAGACAGAGAGAAAAGACTGATAACTTCATTTTCCTTTAATCAGGAACATCCGTCTTTAATTTTTTTTTATTTTATACTGCTTTACTTAAAAAGTTTATATACTTTTTTTTCACACCAGATTTTCCCCCTCTCCTTTACCCAGCCTTCCCTCCACCTATCAAATTGTGTGATTTTATGAATAAGCACTCCCTCTCCCCTCCTTGAATCCTTGTACTAATTCTACAATAATAGAAGACTGGTAACTTATTAAAGACTTAACTATTGTGTTTGGAATGTTGCTATTTTGAATGCTAACAATCTTGAAGAATGAAAGTGAAAGAAGAGCGTGTATTAATACTAGAGTCAATTAACAATTAAAGGAAACCAGTTCTCATGGTGAAATTGTTTCAAAAACTGATTAATATCTCATTGACTCCCTTTGGAGGATTACTGTATTGAACCATTTTAAAGTATTGCTGAGGAGCAATTACTTACTGTGGTGTTAAGGTTCAGATTGTTCAAAATCACATTCCTAGAAAGTGACTTTGACTTTACCATGTGGATGGGTGGGAATATGGAAATAGGGTATGCTAGTCAAACAATATGTTTGGCTAATCTCACCAATAAATTGAGCAGATTCAGAAGCAGATTTTTAGAATCTCACCACCAGCAAAGAAGAAGTAGAGACTGCAGTGTACCCTTCAGGGCTAGAGGCACTTGCCACAGCCAGACCTACAGGAGCGAAGCTGAGAAATAGAGACCTAACATTAGGTGGAGCTGACCTGGGGACTGCTACTCACTCCACGGAACCAGAGCCAGAAGTCTTGACCCAAGTTTGTTGGAGGACAGTGAAGAGCTTTGTAACACTGGCCTAAAACCATGAGGCTGAAAGACTGTAAGCATGCTTCAGGAACTGTCCTGACTGAGACATTGTATCTAGTTGCCAGATGAAATTGTACCCTATTTGCTTCCCTAATAAACCCTATAATTTTGATTTTTATTCCATTTGCTCTGTGAGCTATATGTTTTAAACCCAGAAGAGAAGTAGATCAGCACTGGCATTACTAGAAAGAGATACAGGGGTGTGGAGGACATATCTGACCTCACAAGAATTGAACTGGTTTTGTGTTGTCGATGATAATAGGGGGCCAGTTTTCCCTTGCAGATTTGGTAGAGGTACAACCTGGTTGTTCACACATTGCCCTTGCTCTTTTTACAACTGCCTTATAGAATGAGAAAGGGGGATGTCGGTATCATAATTGTTTCAAGCTGGAAGTCATTGACTACTTTCTTAAAATTAAATTTTTTAACTGTTGAATTGTCCCTTGAATAGTGATTATTTCTGTAGATCAACATTAAGGAAAATCTCCTTAGCAACTGGAGGATTCAAACAATGTGACTTTGAGATTGCAGTGTAGATTCTTACCATTAGCCCACCAAAGCTCCCTAAAGACAGTATTTTTATTCAACAAATATAAATATTGTACCTATTGTGTTCCATGTAAAATATAGAGATGATAACTTCTTGTTGCTGTTGTTATGTGCTGTCGAGTTGCCTGTGACTCATAGCGACCCTATGCACAACAACCCTAAACTCTGCATTATCATGTGCCAATCTTATTGTCTCTGACACACCTATCATCATTGTCCCAGTCACTGAATCAATCCATCTCATCGAGGGTCTTCCTTTCCTGCACTTTTCCTCCACCCTCCCAAGCATGACGTCCCTCTCCAAGGACTGGTCCCTCTTTGCAACATGTCCAAATTATGTCAAACGAAGCTTCAGAATCCTTGCCTCCAAGGAGCACTAAGAAATGATATTATGAAACAAGAGCTAAGTACAATAAAACTTTGAAAATAGTTTTTATATCATGATTAAAGTAAAGGAAGACAGTTTGAATTAATGTTGAATAGGGGAAATATTTAAAAGAAAATATTCATAAGGAGGATTAATTAATACTGAAAAACCATTTTGTGAGGATACAATCTTGTACAATTTTTCAATATATTTCAAATACTTGTTCAGCAAGACTTTCCTCATTCTGGACTCTGTATAGTAAATTCTATCACAAGGAAAGACACAATCACAAAATCAAAGTGTATAAAGACACTTTACAAAGTAAATACTAACCATTTGTAGAGAGTAATGATAAAATTAGTAAACATAGTCACACAATCAGGATTTTATCACTATTAAAGGTGGGTGGTAAAATTTTAAAAAAATCAAAACATTGTGTAATTCTGAAAAAAAGAGTATTGAAAACATATAGCATTAGGCTTACAGGCAGCATAAAAATTATCTGAAAGATGACTAAATGCATTGTGTACTCTTATTGAATTCTAGTCTAGACTTTGGTTTTGTTTTCATTTTTTGCTATGTCACCGTTGTTGTTGTTACTGTTGTTATGTGCCATCGAGTTGTTTGCAACTCACAGCCACCCTATGTACAAGAGCCCGAAATGCCATTCTATCCTGTGCCAACCTTGCTGTCTCAAAGACATTCACTCCCACCACTCCACTCACAGAATTGATCCATCTCATCGAGGGTCTTCCTCTCCTGCACCGTCCCTTCACTCTCCCAAGTATGATGTCCCTCTCCAAGGACCAGTCCCTCCTTGCAACATGACCAAAGTATGTTAGACGAAGCTTCAGAATCCTTGACTCCAGGGAACATTCTGGCTTCATCCTCTCCAGGGCAAACCTGTTTGTTCTCCTAGCAGACCATGGTATATTCAACACTCTTCTCCAGCACCACAACCCAAAGGCATCAATTCTCTATCATCCCTATTCACTGTCCAACTCTCTGATGCATAGCACGTAATTGCAAAGACTATAACCTGGATCAGGTGCACCTTAGGCTCCAGCCTGATGTCGTTGCTCTTCAGTACTCTCGAGAGGTCCCTCACAGCTGACTTTCCCAATGCAATTCATCTCTTGATTTCCTGGCTGCTGGTACCAAGAGTGTTGACTGTGGAGCCAAGTAAACTAAACCTGTTAACTATCTCGATCTCTTCACCATCCATACTGATGCTGACAATTGGCCCAGCGGTGAGAATCTGTTTTCTTGATATTGAGCTTCAATCCATATTGAAGACTTCAGTTTTTGTCCTTCTGTCACCATTACCCATTATAAAATAAATTTATCCAACTTATAAAACCCCTACACTCTATAATTTAATTTTTATAATTCTGTTGCTCTTGTTAGGTACTATAGAATTGAGTCCTACTCAGAGAAACCCTATAAGCGACAGATGAGAACTTTTTCCTATCTTACACCATCCTTACCATCTCCACCATGTCCAAGCCCATTTTTGTTGTTACTATGTCCATTTGACTCCATTAAAGGTCTTTCTGTCCTTCACTGACCCTCTATCTTTAGCAGTATTATGGTGTTTTCTAATCACTGGCCCCTCCTGAAAACATGTCCAAAGTACATGAGATGAAATGTACATCTTTCCTTTTAAGGAGCAACCTGGTTGCACTTCCTCCAGGATAGATTTGTTGGTTCTTTTGGCAATCCATGGGATATTCAAAATGTTTGCTAATGCCAATGTTCAAAGACAAATATTCTCATTCTCTCTTCATAATTCAACTTTCAAACACATAAAAACAATTGAAAATAAGTAGCTGGGATCACACCCCCATTAGTCTTTAAACCAAGAACCTTGCTCTTTATTACTACACAGAAGTCCTTGATAATGTATTTTTTTCTAAGTAATATGCCTTTTGTTTTGTTTTGTTTACTGCCGTTTCATTCAGTGTTGATTGTGGGTCCAAGTAATATTAAATTATAGATAATCTCAAACTTTTCTTCATTATATCATGATGTTCCTTATTGGTTTGATAATGAGGATTTTTGTTTTCTTTAGGTGGAGATGTAATCAGTATTGAAGGGTGTATTCTTTCATCTTATGCAGCAAGTGTTTCAAGTCCTCTTCCTTTTCAGCACCAAGGTTGTGTCATCTGAGTAATACAAGTGGTTGGTGAGTATTCCTTCAATGCTAACACTACATTCTTCTTCATATATTCTAGATTCTTGAATTATTTACTCAGAATACAGACTGAATTTGTATGGAAAAAGAATACAACCTTGACACATACTTTTCCTGCTATTATACCATAAAGTGTTCTTGTTCTGTATAGACAACTGCTTATTGATCTATATATGGGTTTTTCATAATTACAATTAAGTGTTTTAGAATTTCCATTATTCTCATTATTAGCCATAATTTGTTGTTATCCACAGTCAAATGCCTTTCTGCAGTTCGTAAAACACAAGTAAACATCTTTCTGGTTTATTCTGCTTTTAACCAAGATCAAGCTGGCATCAGCAATGATAGTTAAGTTCTAAGGCCTGTTCTGAATCCAGCTAGAATTTCTGGAAATTCCCTGTTGATTTGCTGTCTCAGTCTTTTTTTTTTTTTTTTCCTAATCTTAAGCAAGATTTTTTTTAATGTGATATTTTTTATCTTTTCCTTCATTTCTGTATTCTGTTGGATTATCTTTTAGGGGGATGAGAAGAAATATGGATCTCTTCCAGTCAGTTGACCATATAGCTGTCCTCCAAATTTCTTGGCAAAGATTAGTAAGCACATTCATAACTTCATTTATTTGCTGAAACATCTCAATTATTGTTCCATTAATTACTGGGGACTTATGTTTACATATGCCTTGAATGAAGACTGGGTTTTCCCTATCAGCACCACTGATTCTTGTCCATATGCTACTTTCTGAAATGGTGTAAGGTAACCAATTCTATTTGGTACAGTAATTCTGAAGGAGACCTCAAGCACTTGCTGCAGAATGTCAAGGACTGTAGTCTTCAACATGGATTGACGTTCAGCATCAAGAAGATGATTCTCACCACTGGGCCAATTGGAAGCACCAAGATAGAGAAAAGACTGAGGTTGTTAACAATTACACCTTGCTTAGCTCCACAATCAACACTCAACATCAGCAGTCAGGAAATCAAAAGAATAGCATTGGGGAAAATTTGCTGTTAGGGACCTCTCCATAGTTCTGAAAAGCAATGATGTCAGTCTAGAGACTAAGGTGTGCCAAATTCAGGCCATGGTCTTTGTAATTACTTGTTATGTTTCAGAGATCTGGACAATGACTAAGCATGACAGAAGAAGAATTAATACCTTCGGGATGTGGTACTGAAGAAGAGTTTTGAACATATCATGGACCACAAAGTAAACAAATAAGTCTCTCTTGGAGAGGGTAAAAACAAGTTTCTTCTTGGAAGCTAGGATTTTGAAGCTTTGTGACACATACTTTGGGCACGAGGCCAGGAAAGATTGGTCCTTGGAGAAGAGTATTATTCTCAGAAGAGTTGGAAGACAGCGCAGGAGAGGGAGACTCCGGATGAGATGGAATGATACAGCAACTGGGGCAATGGAGGTTGGTGTATCCTAATTAGTAAGACTGGCTCAGGATAGGGCAGGGTGCAGAGCTGCTATACATAAGGTCACAATACATAAGAGACAGCTCAATGGCACATAACCATAACAATAATAACAACAACAACAATAGTAATTCTGTGTATTCCTTTCTTTATCTTATGATATTTCCTACATCAATCAAGATTTTTGCCCACAGAATTCTTCAGTGTTGCTATTCCAGGCTTGAATTTGTTCTTCAGTTCTTTCAGTTTGAGAAGCATTAAAGATGTTATGATAGTCACATTATTTCATTCTAATTTTTCAAAGAAATTTTAGAACTAGTAAGTATTTTGTTTTGTGATAAATCTGATTCCTTTTTCTTCATTAGAAGGGATTTATAGATGCCCATATACACACCAACTGTACAAGCTGTCAAGAAATCAGGAGTCACAGTGCACTAGGAAAGTCTGCAGTCAAAAATCTCTCCAAATTATTGTGGAGCAATGATATTTATTTGAGAACTAAAATGTACCTAATTTACGCCATCGTCTTTTCAAATACTTGCTATGCTACTGAGAGCTGGACAATTAATAAGGATAACATAAGAAAAATTGATACCTTTGAATTGTGGTGTTGAAGAAGAGTGGTAAATATACCATTGACTACCAAATGAATCAACAAATATGTCTTGGAGAAAGTTCAGCCAGAGTGCTCTTTGGAGGCAAAGATCACAAAGCATTGTCTCACATAATTTGACCATGTTGCTAGGAGAAACTATTTCATGGAGAGTAACATCATGCTTGGGAAAGTGAGAGTCAGCAAATGAAAAGAAGATCCTTAACCAGATAGACTAACACAGTGACTGCTGAAATGGGCTCTACGGTGTCAGGAAGTGTGAGAATGGCAAAGGATAGAACAAAGTTCAGATTTGTTGTTCATAAGGTCAAAATGGGTCATAACTCGATGGCACCTAGCAACAGTAATAATATGCACACTAAAACACATGTCTTTTCAATCTGTATGCAGAAAAGATCATCCAGACTCTGGGCTATATGAAGAGGAATGTGGCATCAGGATTGGTGGAAGAATCATCAACAACCTGCATTATACGGATGACACAACCCTGCTTGCTGAAACTGAGGAGGACCTGAAGCGCTTGCTGTAGAAGGTCAAGGACTGCAGTCTTAAATATGGATTGAAGCTCAACATCAGGAAGACAAAGATTCTCTCCACTGGGCCAATTGGCAGCATCAGTTTGGATGGTGAAGAGATTGAGATAGTTAACAGTTTTAGTTTACTTGGTTCCACAGTCAACACTCTTGGTAACAGCAGCCAGGAAATCAGGAGACGAATTGCATTAGGAAAGTCAGATGTGAGGACCTCTCAAGAGTACTGAAGAGCAAAGATGTCAGGCTGGAGACTAAGGTGTGCCTGATCTAGGCTTTGGTCTTCACAATTACGTGCTATGCATCAGAGAGTTGGACAGTGAATAGGGATGATATAAAGAGAATTGATGCCTTTGAGCAGTGTTGCTGGAGAAGAGGTTGAATATACCATGTACTGCTAGGAGAACAAACAGGTCTGACCTAAAGAGGATGAAGCCAGAATGCTCCTTGGAGTCAAGGATCCTGAAGCTTCGTCTGACATACTTTGGTCATGTTGCAAGGAGGGACTGGTCCTTGGAGAGGGACATCATACTTGGGAGAGTGAAGGGACAGTGCAGGAGAGGAAGACTTGATGAGATGGATCGATTCTGTGAGTGGAGTGGTGGGAATGAGTGTGTTTGAGATGGTGAGGTTGGCACAGATAGAATGGTGTTTCGGGCTGTTGTACATAGGATCGTTATGAGTCGCAAGCGACTCGATGGCACATAACAACAACAACAAAACACAGGTCTACATTGACATCTATGTCATTTCTATATGGAAGAGTTCAACTTTTCCCACTTGTATGAACAGCAATGCTTTTTAATTACCCAAGAAAACAAAAAAATAGAGTAAATCAAATCTGAAAGGGTGAAATTTAACTTTGATTTGTCTTAAACTGAGAGTAGAAGAAGTTTTAAGACTCATAATATTTAATACCCACTAAATAATTTGCTAATGCAGAAGGATTTTATGAAATGGGATATGACCAAGATGCAATGGTGAAGAAGGAGAAAATTCAAGCTGCTAGGAAGAAATTGGCAAAAAACAAGTCCCCAGTAATTTATAGAATACAATTGACATATTTTAGCAAATGGATGCTCCTCTAGATGTGCCCACCACCTTGTGCCAAAAAGTCCAGAGGACAACTACCTGGCCAGCAAACTGACCATTCCCATTCCAAAAAAGGCAAACCAATAGAATGTGGAAATTATAGAACAGTATCAATAATATCACATAGAAGCAAAATCTTGCTAAAGATTATCCGAAAATGACTGGATCAGTACATCAACAGAGAACTACCAGAAGTACAGGTTGGGTTTAGAAGAGGCCATGGAACTAGCAACAATATTGCCAATGTTAGATGGATGCTGGTTGAAAGAAAAGTACTAGAAGACTGTCTGTCTGTGTTTCATTGAATACATAAAGGCATTTGACTGTGGATCACAATATTGTGGCTAAATTTGAGGAGAATAGGAATCCCAGAATACCTGACTGTGTTCATGGAAAACCTATACTTGAACTAGGAGGCAGTTGTCAGAACAGAGCAAGGAAACACTGCGTGGTTCAAAATCAGGAAAGAAGTGCATTAGGGATGAGTCTTGTCTCTATAACATTTTGAATTATATGTGGAAGAAATCATTCAGAAGGCTGGTCTTTATGAGGATGACTGTGTCATCAGAATTGGAAGAAGACTTGTCAACAACTTGTGTTAAACAGATAACACAACCTTGCTCACTGAAACAGGAGGACCTGAAGGATCTACTGCAGAAAGTCAAAGACTGTAGATTTCAATATGGGTTGAAGTTCAACATCAAGAAAACAAAGATTCTCACCACTGGGCCAATTGGCAGCATCATGATAGATGGAGAAGAGATTGATATTGTCAACAATTTCCACTTTCTTGGGCCCACAATTAACACATTTGGAATCAGCAGCCAAGAAATAAAAAGATGAATTTGGAAAGTCTGCTGTCAGGGACCTCTCTAGATTGCTGAAGTACAAAGGTATCAGTCTAGGGACTAAGGTGTGAAGACCATGGTCTTCACCATTACTTGCTATGCATCAGAGAGCTGGACAGACTAAGCATGACCAAAGGAGAATTGATGCCTTTTAGTTGTGGTGCTGGAGTGTTAAACATACTATGGTCTGTCAAGAGAACAAACAGGGCTATCCTTGGGAAGATGATTCCACGTTGCTCTCTGGAGGCAAGAATTTTGAAGAACTCTCACATACTTTGGGTATGTGGCCAGAAGTGAGCAATACTTGGAGAAGGATATTATGCTTGGAAAGGTAGAGGGACAATATAAGAAAGGAAGACCCTGGATGAGATGTACCAACACAGTGACTAGGACAATAGCAGGTGTGTAGAAACAATGAGTTTGGCTCAGGATAGGACAGGGTTCAGAGCTATTGTTCACAGGGTCATTATAAGTTTCAGGTGACTCAACAGCACATAACAACAACAACAACAACAAGAAATCTTTGTAAACCTTGTCCAACAGAAGTCACTAATACAGCACAACACGAACCAAGACGTTTTGAAATACATTTCATTCTATGAGCTTTGTTTGGAGTCAACTTTATTTTCCTTTTTTGGTAATAGTTTCTCAAAGTAATTTGCCCTAAGTTTCAGTTGTTACTGTGTACAATAGAGTCAGAACCGGCCCATAGATGGGCCTCCAGCCATTTTTCGGAGGCAGTTAATCACATGAGAAGAGATTGTCCATCCTTCTTCTGTGGAGCATCTGGTGGCCTCGAACCACGTGCCTTCTAGATTCTTGGACTACTGAATCCTTAATTCATTCAATCTGGAATTTCACTAGAAATGTACAAAAAATATAGAAATATGCACATCAGTGTTTGAAATCATCCATAACATAAATCTTTTTAACAGGCAATGGGGTGACAATAAGGTAGTATTAACCACAGAATATGGCAGATAAATATGCTTTAAAACAGGCTGCCAATTGTGTCCAACTTGAGTCTTGTTGAATTGCACTTCCCAGACAGTAATCTTGCCATTTTAAACAATCATAGATATTCATTTTGAATAGAGAATACTAACATCTTTCTAACTTTATTATCAAGATGTAATTTTTTGTTGCCCACAGCCAGTTTGCTGTTTTGGGTGTTTGCTTTTTTTTAAATTTTTGAAAGTTGAGTAAAAGTTTTTACAGGAGGTGATAAAGTTACTATGGATTGAAGGGGAAGACAGCTAGAAAAGTTATGGTTAAGAGATGAGAGGATATATAATTTAGCAAAATTTTAAAAACAAAGGAATGGGCAAATAACAAGACACAAACCTAGGCAGATCTTAGATTCACTTGTGGAGGATCTTGTAAACCTGAATAAGAAGTAACTCAGACATTCACCTGAAGGAATGGGATAGCATCCACTGGTTAACTTTAAGGGTCAAGCAGATGTTATATGTGTTTTTGTGTATGTACTCATGCAAACTATCAAAATTTCAAGGAGTGAATTAAAACAGAAAAGGAGAAACAAAAAAAATAGTTGAAAAGGTTTTATGGTAGGTATCAGAGAAGTCTAAAAGAAATGTTTAGGAGAAGAAAGGGAAAATTTGGTGAGATGTAGTCATTGGTGGAACTGTTAAGTAACAGCAGTCTGAGAATAGAAGTATGCTTTTTAAAGGAATGGATGCTCAACTTAGAAAATTGTCCAAATTTAGGTGCATTGTTAGAGAGCAGTACAGTGCTTTTGCACAAAATTTCTGTGCTATAGTGACTTACTTGATCTGGATATTCTTCACCATTTTTCTTGTGACTTTTACCACCTGACTGTGTATGACTACGCAAAGGTGAAATGTTGGTGACCCATCATGAGAACTAGATAACCCACACATAACTTAAATAAGTTAAATGAGAGTTCCATTATATAAATAAGACATCTGGAACACTAGGGTGAAAATGAGTCAACTTGGAGATCTCATCACGCTTAGATTAAACTGGTCCAGAATCAGAAAATAGGATCTCATTACCATTAAGAAAGAAGAACCAGAGCCTATAGCATGTCCTTCGACTTCAGATCTCTGTGTGAACCATAAACCTAGAAAAATAGAACTAAAACACCAGAGAGACAGTGCAAGATGGCAAAATGAATGCTTTGCGGCATCAGCTAGAAGAATTAGGTGTGCTGAGCCACAGAGTTAGAGTCTAAGGCCTCTTGGCAGAGAGGAAGTGGTAAACAAATGACAAAGCTAAAATAGTTTTGTGACACTCTTTTGAGCAGGGCAGAAGCCAGGGCTTGAGGTCAAGCATCTGAGATAGAGGCTTACCTGCAAAAGTATAGCTTAGATCAGGCTCTCCTGACTAACACTGTACCCTGAAGATCAGAAAGAGGCTTGACATTTAGTATGACTGAAAAGAAGCTGCCTTAACCTAAAAAGCTTTATCGTTAGTGTTTCTGAATCTGAGTTGTAATGTATTATTTCCCTAAAATTGACTGTGAGTTTTGGCTGGTCATTGCAACGAATTATCCAAACCAGTGGAGAAGTAATAAGTACCATCAGAAGAATGATTGTGTTAGAATTGTTAGAAGGAAGAGGGGATGCCCCACCTCACAAGAAACAGCTTTGTGTTGTCTGAGTCCTTGATGTAGATGATTTTTCTCTTGTTAAGTTAGGGGAGGTCAGATACTACTTCCTTTACACCTGGAATTGTTTTTACAGACACTAAATTATTTACTGTGTACCAAATACTCAAGGCTGCTTCTCATCCTGGAATTGGTCAAGTCTTTCTTGACTGACTCACTTAGCTAACTCACTCTCTCTTTGCCTGTCCTCCCAAAGCCCATCACTAACCTTACTCTCTGTCTCTCCTGTTTCTCTCTGTTTTACTATTACGTTCCCTTCTCATTTGTTGAGTGTGAGTTTATCCATCCAGTTTTCTACTGACTTCACTCGTCCCCTCTCTGATAGACTACACATGTTGCTGTTGTTATGTGCCATCAGGTTGCTTGCCACTCATAGCGACCCTATGTACAACAGCCCTAAACCCTGCTCTATCCTGTGCCAATTGCACTGTCTCTGACACTCCCATCCTGATTACCCCAGTCACTGAATCAATCCATCTCATAGAGTGTCTTCCCCTTTTGTGCCATCCCTCCACCCTCCCAAGCATAATGTCCCTCTGCAAGGACCTGTCCCTCCTTACAACATGTCCAAAGTATGTCAGACAAAGCCCCAGAATCCTTGCCTCCAAGGAGCAGCCAGGTTTAACCCTCTCTAGGATGAATCTGTTTGTTTTCTTGGCAGTCCAAGTAATCATAATCTCATTCTACAAGAACAGTGACCAAGCGTGATTTTGACACTTCTAAAAAGCATACATGCATAGTACTTTACAAGATGTGTTGAAGATGCTAATACCAGATTGCTACTACAATTAATTTCATTCTCTATGAAATGCGAACAAGCATTATCCTCTCCATACTGTAATGAAAAAAAGGAAAGCATGAGAAGGTTAATAATGTTCCCAAAGTCTCAAGGCTAATATGTAGAACCAATATCCAAACACATTTATTTTGTGTACCAAAGAACCACATGATGTTAACAAATTAGATAACTAATGTGACTGGTGATGAAGAGCCACACAAAACTCTCCAAATACTTCTGAAGGTGCTAATTGCTTTAAAGCACCTATAGCCATTTAATCTTACAGACCAACAATTTTGTGGATAACCTATCTTGAAGATGAAACATGTTATCTGTCCTCACAGGCTGTTGTTAAGGCTATTAGTCAAACGCATATAGGCTATTCATTTTAAGGATAATATAAAAACATGTAAACTAGAAAATAAGATACCTTATTTACATGCTGTTTCTTCAGCTATTTTTGACTCTTTCATAATATCTTTGAGTTACATAAACAAGAATTTTCTTTGCATGCCTGGCATTATTAATACCATTTCAGAGATTATGAACTCCAAGTCAAATAAGCTTCACAAATATCAGGAGACTGGAATTTCACAATATTACTATAGCTTCTTTGAATGTTAATGGAATAAAACAATGTGTATTAAAACAAGTGCAGCAACATGGAAAGTTTCTTTTCTAACTCCAGAGCTGTTTAAATGGAGCCCTGGTGGCATAATACATGACTTTTGGGCTTGTTAACCCATCCAAAATAGGTGGTCACAATCTACTAGCAGCTCCATAAGAGAAAGATGGTCATTCTCCACTTATTCACAATATCACAACCATTGAAGGGTCACTATGAGTCAGAATTGACTCGTGAACAGTGAGTTTTTAGTGGGTAGGTAATAAATCAAACAACAAACATATTTTCATTGAAGTTTTCCTGATGTTAAAATCAAATGTAAACAAGGCTTTATGATGCCTCAAGAAAGAATCTATTTTTCTTACTTTTACAGTTTACAAAAGGTTATCAACATTCCTTGGTTTATAGGCCACTACCTTGTCTTGAAAGCCAGCAACAGAAGATTGAATCTTCACATGACATCATGCTGACCTCCATTTTTAATTTTCAAAGACCTTTGCTAATCTCATCATTGTAAAATTAGCTTGTATACCAACACAACAGCCTGGATAATGGATTCACAATTTGTTCATGTTTTAATCCTCAGAATTGGTGAATATGTTACTTTATGTGGTAAGAGAGACATTGCAGATCTAATTAAAGAAATGCTTTTTAGAGAAGATTTCTTAGATTACTCTCACAAGAGTAATAGGCCTATTCAGATAGGTCCTTAGAAGAGAGATGTAGGTTGGTCAGATTGGAGAGAGAAATAGAAAATAAAATAAAAAGTGATATCGAGATTCAACAATGCTACTCTTTTGCCTTTAAGGTGGAGGAACAGTCCAACCGACCAAGCATGCAGTTGGTGTCTAGACTAGAAAAGGCAAGAAAACAGATTGTCCCACAAAGACTTCAGAAATAGCCCTCTGAAGGCATTTTAGACTTCAGACTTCCAGACCTTTAAAATAACACATTTGTGGTGTTTTGAGTCAGTAAATTGATAATTTGTTGCAGCCAAAAAGGGAAACGTAACATAATCACAAATTCCAGGGTTTATGCATATGGACATATTTTGGGGGGACATTATTCTGCCTACAACACTATTCATATTTTTAGATAAATAAATTACATTAAGTTTGTACACTTGCAAATATATTAATCAATGAGAAATTAGCTTCTAGATGAAAATAATTGTTATATGATGATGACCATTATATCAAATATATTCACTTGTTGTAGGCAGGGTAATGGATTCTCAAAAGCTTTGTTCTTCCTTATTTCTTTCCCTCCTAATTCTCTGATAGGTTATCCATAAAAAGAAAAATTCTTTCTACAAGCAGCATAATGGAAATGTGACTGAGCTCAAAATATATAATATTCTCTCATGAATACTAATACATGATTTCATTAAAAATAAAATATAGCTCAGCTAAAAGTATTGGCAGAGTACTGTTTTCCCAATGTTTATGACGCTTTATTTGGCATAAGTTTGGGGTTTTGTATTGTGTTGCTCTATTCTTTAAGATACAAATTTCTTAATAATTACGTATGTTAAGTAAAATGAAGAAAAATGTAACTTTCCTACAAGACAAACCCATAGGAACAAGAGAAACTGAATTAATGATTTTAAAAAGATTTTACAACATGGCATGATAGAAAAATCTTTAAATAAAACTAATCAAAGTACACATCTGAATGAATAAGAGCACTAAAACTAATGTTATTCAAGGTGAATATTGGTTTTAATTTGTTTTTAATGCTCATAATTGAAAACAAATGTGGCATTTAAGGAAAGGAAAAATAAGATATCTCTATTGACAACTGAATATAAAGCAAGTTTAAGAAAGATGTCTAGGATTGACAAACTTTCATAAGATATTCAGAGACATTTAATCCAATTGTATTGATTTCCAAAGGAAATAGGTGATTTTGTATTCAGTAGCATACTTTCATACTCATTATTGTACAGGCAAAAGGCATTTTTAAGGCTTTGTACTACTTCCTTACAAACAATTACAACAGGACTTTTTATAAGGTATTTATGAATTTAATCCCTATATGTAATTTTTATGCCAGGGTTTGTAAAGTGGCCTATTACCTTTTGACTATAAACTTTATTCAGAAAGCTATTCAGGGTATTTTTTTAAGAAGCAATGTCGAAAAATGATGAAAGTTTTGAATATATCTTGTTTCATTTTTGCCTGAGGAGGTTAGATTTCACAACATTACTTCAAAATAAAACATTTTGAGATCAATGCTGATTGTTTTTACTTTTAAAATGAAATTATGTGCTCAGTGAATATTTACCGAATTGAATGTGGGGTTTTTTTTCTGAACTAAAACTATAAAACAAGGAAAAAGGAAAATATTACTATGAAGGTGAAAGACAAACTAGTTATCAATCTATAAAAGATATTAGCTACTTTAGATCGTAAAAATTTGAAACTTTCTGATGTCCTATTTTGGTGGCATCATCCACAGGAAGCTGCACAGTTAACCCAAAGGCAGTGTTTCTATGGTGGCCAAACTTCTTCCATGAAATTTATTGCTGTTGTTAGATGCTGTTGAGTTGAGCACGACTCATAGCAACCTGATAAATGAAAGATCTGAACCCAGTTCAATCCTGAGCCATCCTGACACTTCCTGACACGGATTGATTCAGTGACTGGGGTAATCGGGATGGGTGTGTTGGAGACAGTGTGATTGGCACAGGACAGAGCAGAGTTTAGGGCTGTTGTACATAGGGTCGCTATGAGTTGCAAGCGACTCAATGACACATAACAACTACAACAACAAATATGTATTTATCAATTATATAGTGGTACAAAATCTTGGCTGTTTATTGAAAGTCTAAAGCTTAATTCATCTAGCTTCACAGCAGAAGAGAGACATAACAATCTCTTTTTTATAAGATTACAGCTATTAAACTTGTGTAAAGTTTTATTCTGATACAGTGGGGTTTCATAAATTGGAATTGAGTCTATATCAATGGGTTTGCATTATGTAATTGACATGGTCTTCACATTCATAGGCCTTATACACTACTTAAATAAGTAAACAGGAGACAGCAAGGGGCCCCCTACAGAGGGAGTGTTACTTCCTGAGATAGAGTTCACCCTGAGGCATCAAGGTTAATAGTTAAGGGTAAACAGGGAGATCCAAGATGGCGGCAGAGGCAGAGACAGTGTGGTGAGCTGTGGTAGTAGCGAACCACTTAAAGCAGGGCCATTATGGCCTTCCACAGACTTCGGCTTATTGATAATTGAACACTTAAACAGTTGATGACTGGCCCTCAGTGAAGATTGAAGCTCAACAACAGGAATTCAAGGATTAGCAAGGAGAAATGGGTGAGTCTCATGGCTCCCCTCCCCCCCAGAGCCCGTGCTGCGCCTAACGGCTGCTGCAGCTCCCTGAGGCTTCCACATCCTGAACGAATGGATTCCCTCACCCAGGATGGATGCTGGGCACTGGCCCTCCTCAAGACTGGTACAGTGAAGCCACGACACTGCCGCAAGGTGGTCTTGTACTGGAGAGAATTCTTGGAGCCAGGATGGCGGCTGTGGGGGAAGCGGATGCCTCTGGCCGCCCGCACAAGAGCGGCCGCACACCCACCGAGCGCCTGTGCAGAGGGGTGGGGGGCGCGCCTCCACCGCTGCCCACGCTGGGGGGGCCTCGTGCGCTGGGGGGGGGGCGCACCCTGCTGGCTGCCTGCGTAGGAGGTGGGGGATGGGATGCATGCCCGCCATCTGCAGGTTTCTTTGGACAGGCCAAAGAAGATGATTACCTATGCATTGGAAAGGCCAAAGAGGACAATTACCTATGCATTGGACAGACCAAAGAGGATGATTACCTATGCAATGGATTGCTGAAAGTCACTATGAGTCTGATGACCTTAACAGTGGCAGCATGCACAAGAGGACCAACATCCTAAATGCACC
>NW_006399874.1:9609334-9612189 GCF_000299155.1 Elephantulus edwardii
TACTTCCTGGTAATTTTCAATAAAGATACAGAGAAGCTTGGCTTGGGGTCTTCAGTCGAGAACTGCTGGCCCCTTGTTTTATGTCCTCTGCTCTATCTCAAAAAAAATTAAAAAATAAGTAAACAAAAACCAAACAAGAATAAGAACACAAATAATTAAAAGACAACTAGTGAATAGTAATGGGAGCTCTGGTGACATTGTCTGTTTAGCTATTAACCCAAAAGTCATTCCTCTCTGGCAGTTCGAATCCACAAATGGCTCTGCAGGAGAAAGATGGACCCTAGGCAATTTATAGCTTCCTCAAATTGTACTGGAGGTTCGGCTATAGGTTGGTTGTAACTTATCAAAGTTAAGAAGGAGTTATCCAGGAGATAAGATCAGATTTTCAAAAAAATGAACACATCTATTTTGAAGGATGTGCAACCAGGCTGCTCCTTGGACGCAAGGATGGTGAAACTCTATTTCACATACTTCGAGCATGCTGTAAAGAGAGGCCAATCATGGGAAAAGACATCATGGTGGGAAATGTAGTGGGTCAGAGACAGAGAAGAAGGCTCTCAACAAAATGGATTGATACTGTGGCTGTAAAAATGGGCTTGAGCATGAAGGAGATACTGAGATTGGCACAATATAGGGCATGCTTCAGATCTGTTGGTCCCTGGGTTGCTATAAATCATCGTAGATGTGATGGCAACTGAAAACAACACCAAGCAGCAGAGAAAAGGGAGTCTTGACCATGCAGAGGGTGTGAGTCAAAAGAAACTCAATGGCAGCTTATCAATTCTAAATCGAAAGACTGACATTTTAAAACCTACTAGTGTTCTGTGAGAGAAAGATAACCAGTTTACTGTCATAAATATTAAAAGCCTCAGAAACCCTAAAAGTAGTTCTACTCTGTGCCATCAGGTTGCTATGAGTCAATGGATTTGTCATCAGTGAGTTAGTAAATCTTGGTCAGTCAGAGAAAATGGAATGTGCTGACTCCACAAATTTGGCAATGGCTTGGTTTACACACAACTAATGTTTGTTATTAGGTTCTATGGAGTTGGTTCCTTCTCATAGTTACTGTATGTACAACAGAATCAGGCACAACTCAGTCTCACACCATCTTCACAACTATGACTATGTTTGAACCTATGCAGTGTTGTAGCCACTGTGGAGTCCTTATTAAAGATCCTTTTTTTCCCACAGACACTTGTCTTCACCAAACATTATTTCTTACTCCAAGAATTGCTTTATCCTGACACATTTAAATAGCTGGGGCATAATGAGCAAAAGAAGTGCATATTGTATCAGAGTATTAGATTGTTTCTAGTAAAATGTTGTTGTTATTAAGTACTGTCAAGTCGTAGGCAACTCATAGTGAACCTATGAATGAAAGTCCTCAACACTTACATGCATGACTTTCATTCTTTCTCCAGGTTCATAGTGTTTCTGGAGGCAAGCTATTTATGAAAGTGGATGCCACTCCTGCTTCCAAGCTTGTTTAAGATGGGGAGCACCACTAAACACTGTCCACCATGGGTAACCATTATCGCATTTGATACATCAGTGTCACAGTGTTCAGCTTCACAGCGATCGCAAATTACCTCTGTATGGCAAGTGGACATGCCAGGGCTATTCGACCTAGAAGACTCTTTGAACAAAAACAATGAAAAATAGGCCTTAAGGCCACGGATTAGAGTCACCCACCTTTGGCTTGGTAGCATCGCTTTCTAGTAAGATAGAAAAAAAAAAAAGAATCCAAACAAACCAAAAAAAAAAAAAACAACAAAACCCCAAACCAAAAAAAACCAGTATTGCAGCTATTAGTTACAGATACTAAAACAAAGGTATTTTCCAGTCTACCTTGCAACTCTGTAGACTATACAATTAATTTCTGGCTGATGTAAATCAAAATATCATGCATGCTTTTCCAGTATCTCATTAAAGCAAAGAAGTGCACCCTTCTGTCCTCTTTCTTCCATACAATTGCCTGGAACAGCTGGAGTGGCAGTTTTCCTGACCAGTGAACTTAAGAATGACAATAAAGTGGTAAGCTGAGAGGAACACAGTTCTCTGACAAGTTTGTTCATTTTCCCTACCTCTACATTTCTTCAGGAAACAACTTTTTAAAGCAATGATTATTTGAGATGTTTCTGTTATCACAGCTAATACCTACTACAGGAGATGGATGCACTAGTCCTAATGAGGGGTGACAATAGCTTGTAGTATAGTAACAGGGGATGTAGAAAGAAAAGGACAGATTCAAGCTCTGTTTTGGAGGTAGAGCCCAAAGGATTTAACAATAGATTGCATTGAGAGCTTGAGGGAAAAGAAAAATGTCAGGAATTAATCCAAACAATGTGACTTGAGCAATTGTTTGGCAAATAGTGTTATCATTACTAAAAGAGGAAGGTGTAAAGAGACACAGTACAGAATAAAAAAAAAACCGCAAAAAACGGTTTATTCTGATATTTTCAGAAATACTAAATTCTCTTTCAGATTGTTTTAAATCTGTGGCAAATTTATTCACTCCTGGTAGTGTTATGGTTAAAGAGTTTGTCTGCTTACTAAAAAAGGTATAGGTTCAAAACCAATAGCAATTTCAAGGGATAAAAATGTGGCAACCTATTTTTTTTAAAGTTTTTACCTTTACAAATCTTTTGCCTTGAAAATCGTATAGGTAGTTCTTTGTCTTCTCAGGTTGTTATATGTTGAAAACAATTCTATAGCTAAAGGAAAGGAGAGAGGAAGAAGGGAGGGAGGGACGAAGGGTGGAAGGGAAGGAAAAAGGGAGAAAGGGAGGAACAGAAGGAAGGAAAGAAGGAAGGAAGGAAGGAAGGAAGGAAGGAAGGAAGGAAGGAAGGAAGGAA
>NW_006399874.1:9612289-9614478 GCF_000299155.1 Elephantulus edwardii
AAGAATATTGAACCCGAAGAAGCTGTGATAGCAAACAGTCCTGTCTTGGAGAAAGTGAAAACTGGATGTTTCTTGGAGGAAAGGATGGTGAAACTCTGTCTCATAAAACCTGGGCATACTCCTAGGAAGAGAAGGGCCAGTCCTTGGAGAAAAAACATCATGCTTGGAAAGGTGGAAGGTCAGTGTAAGAAAGGAAAAAAACCAAAACAAGATGGATTGACACGGTGACAGTAACAATGGGCTGAAATGTATCGAAGATGGAGAGGATGGTTTAGGAAAGGGCAGCGTTCAGATTCATGGGTCTTCATGAGTCACAGTAAACTGAATGGCACATGATAACACAACTATCTAACCAGAAAGAATGATTTATTTTAGTCATTTCCAGATATGATCCACATTTTCCCTCAGCTCTATCTGGGATCTTTAACTGTGATCAATTTCATAAGAGTTACCAATAGTAGGTAGCCAGGAATCCTCTAATTCTTCTTGTCTCAGGATCCTGGAGACTGAATTTCACCTGGCCCATAAGTCATTCAGACCACCAATCTGATTGTCTGCACTCTTCTTTGATCTTGATGGTGAAAGACCAACAGTTGTACCTTAGATTGCTATTGACAACTTTTTAAGGCCCCTGTTGCTATATAGAACATTGTCTTCTTAGATTTGATGTTATGCCAATTAATCAATGGTCCTCTAAGACTCTGACATTTTAAGTTAAGTGACTCATTCTCTAATATATTTAATTGTGAACAAGAAAGTTTCATAATTCATTCCCCTCTAGTGCAAAATAAAATATGGCAAAAAGAATTATACTATCAAATATTGTTTCAAATATGATTAAAAAATACTCCCTTGTGTGTTCATATATAGTATAATTGATGTGCATGCTGGTCAGCTTAAATATGTATACACACACACACACACACACACACACACACACACACACACACATATATATATACTACATATATATACATATATATGGGTTATTTATATTAGATGTAAGCAGAGAGAAAATGTTATAAAGTATTGCATTTCAGTTTCATATTAATTAGTCATTCAGAATATTAAGTTTGAAATATAGGTCAGATAAATATGAAATTAGGGAGAAAATTTCTGAAATATCAGCAAACACATTCGACCTCTTTTCCTATTTGTAAGAAGATAATATTTAGTTGTTTTGTACTATGGTATAGGAACTGAGTCAGAGTTGACCCTCCCATGGGTTTTTAGTGACTATAAATCACGTGAAAGAAGACTGACTGTTCATCTTTCACCCGAGGAAGAGCTCGTGGATCAAACTGCATGTCTTTGGATTGGCAGCACAACTCCTTATCCCTAGGCCACCAGAGCTACCTCTTTGTAAGAATTGAAGTTCAGTATAATTTTATGGAAAATATATTTTACAAAGTTTGATACAATAAAATTTCATGATCTGAATATTCAAGAAAAAGGAATGAAAAATTGCCTTCTGAAATTTCTAGTCTCAGTGTGTTATCGAGTGAGTTCATGTCAACTGTCAAAGAATAGCCTTTTCATATTCTATACTATATATTTAGGGTGAGAAGTAAGATATTTATATATTTTAAGGGGTGAATACAAGTGAAATAAAAGTTTGCACTTCATTATAATAATTCAAATCTCAATTATAAATTATAATTATAAATGAAGATGTGAAAGTTATAAATTAAATATAAGCAAATGCACTCACCAGTATAATAATACATCCCCTTCTCAAGGTAAATCAATTATTTTTTTAATTGAGATTTTAATGGAAGTTTATAAAGAACTTGGATTTTCACTCATTCATTCTTGCACATTTCTTTCCCTGTCACCTAGTTAATTCTAAAGAATGAAAAGTGGCTATGTGTTGTTATAATGCTTCACCTATGAGGGACTGGTTTTATGCCTTGAATTCCACACTAAGATGACCTATGAAGTCAGGTTGATAATGTACTTCTAAAAATTTGTCAATTAAAACCCTGTGGAGTATAGATTCTTTCATGATGTCAATAGGCTGGACTCATGTTTTTGAACAGTTTCATTCCAGTTTGATAAATTGCCTAGACCTTGCATTTCTACCTTAGATATATTGTTGTTATGTGCCGTCAAGTTGCCTGCGACTCATAGTGACCCTATGTACAACAGCCCTAAACTGTGCTCTATCCTGTGTCAATCGCATTGTCTCT
>NW_006399874.1:9614578-9618345 GCF_000299155.1 Elephantulus edwardii
GGAAGGAAGGAAGGAAGGAAGGAAGGAAGGAAGGAAGGAAGGAAGGAAGGAAGGAAGGGAGGAAGGAAGGGAGGGAGGAAGGAAGGAAGGAAGGAAGGAAGGAAGGAAAAGGTATGAACACATTTACTAAATACTTAATGAACTCTAATTTTACCTTAACACCTACAATTACTTTAGGAACTCTCCTTGAACCTGAGTTTTATCCTTAACATTATTCATAAATAAAGTTGCTCTGCAAATATGCCATTTTCTTTAGGATATCATGAATTCTAGAAAGAAAATGTACCAAGCAGGACCTATATTTATGCCAACAGTTTCTCACATTTTTATCTAGGAGGAATACTAATGTTTTCGAACGCTCTTCACCATGATACTGATTTGCAATGCTATCTAATTTGCTCCTCAGTGGCAGAACTTATCATCATCATTTTCCAAATAGGTAACAAAGGGAAATTAAGTAATGTCACCTAGGTTACATGGTTAGAGGAATGAGAGGATGAATTCAAAGCCAACTATGCTGAATCTGAAAGTCTATGTTCTTATGACTAAAAATTGCCTCTTCTTCATGTATTCATCCCGGGAATAAAAGCTAAATGAATTTCTAGATATTACCATAATGCTAATTAGTTTTGTTGATGGAATAACTTTTGCAAATTGATTTATATATTTAGTCCCACAAAGTCACATATATACACTTTGATTTTTTTCTAGTAAAGAAAAATTCATACAGAGTTCAACTGGAGGAGAACTTTTTTTCAAGAAACCCTATATCTTTAGGTAGCCTCTGGCATTGATTAAATTGAAGCTTTAAAAAAAAATATAATTCTGTTCCATCTTCAGACAGTCCATTATCAAAGCATAATGTCTTTTAAATGAGTTGAAAAAAGCCCATAGGCAGTAAAATGTAGTAAAATCAAGAATGATCATCTAGTGCATGATATTTAAATGAGAAATAAGAGGAGTAAATAAAAGGGCACTGCCAATTCCAGGAGAAATTATGGTGTGTCCACTGGGAAGAAGGCTGGAATACATTTTTATAGGGAAAAATAATTTAACTACATAGAAATTTCTTCCCTTGGTTCCTGCTTTTAAAATTCCTTGCTATTCTTTAATATATCATTGCTCAATGTCATAGAGTTCAGTTATATTTGATCTACACACAGCACACACTTTGCAAATTGCTTGTTCTTAGTATTCAGATATAAAGAGCTTATATAAAAAAGACAAACTATATAATACTTTTAGTTGTTGGATCCTATTATATGAAAATATATATAATAGGTCATCAGTGGATCCCAAAGAGAAATTCATAGTTTCTGACATCAAGGGATTCACATTCTAAGGACAATGATGTGTGTATGTGTGTATAAGTGTGTGTGTGTTGTGGCTTAGAGTCAGAACCATAGCTGACCTTTCAGCAATTTTTCAGATGCTGTAAATCAGCAAATAGTATGAAAGGAGATTGCCCATTCTCTTCCCATGGAGCAAGTGGTGTATTTGAACCTGGTGCCTTTGGGATTATAGCACAGCTTCTTCTCACCAGGTGACTATATATAAATATATTCAAGTAGTCATTCAATTCATACTAGTTTCTGAATTAAACAAAACAAATACTAAGCTTTTCTACTTTTGAACATATTTATTATATAGTTCATTGCAAATGGTTATGCTAGAATAATTAATAATTTAACAAAAAAACAAAGTATGTGGTTTTATAGGTGGTCAGTTTACATTTAGCTGTCCTATTTAGGCACTGAGTGTCGATAACCAAGATATTTTAAATCCACTTTAAATTTTTCTTTCATTGCTTACCATCACATTAAAGTAGTAGCCTCCCACCTCCCCTTTTCATTCTGTACATTTCCTTCTCAACAATGTTGACTAATTCTTGGTTTCTGTAGTTTCTGTGATATACAGATACCTTTTAAATAAGTAGTCCTCCGTCTTGAAAGAAGTTCTGGCTGGACTCTGCTGTTGAGAGGACACATCTAACAGGAGAAAAGCTTGGCCCTTTAGGTTATTACCTTTCCTGCTTGAATTTGTCTTCCCAAATTTAAGCCTTTCTTTGTCCAAACTTGACTTCAGAGCCTCCAAATAGATACTATAATTTTATTCTGCATATCTGAAGTAACTTTTAAGTAACTTATGATATGTTTGTATTAAAAAAAAATATAGTTCTTATCCTATCTTTTGCTTAAGATATGAACATTCCTCCAAGGTCAATTTATTTTTGTTATTTAGTTTTATTTTAGGGGAGTTCAAGTGGTGTCCTCCTTCGGCCTTGTCTTTCAACCCAAATAAGGCTCTTCTTTTGTGGTTTGAATCCATTAGCTACTCCATTGGAGAAAGATAGGCCATTCTTTCCTGTGTTATTTGCAGCCTCAGAAAACGCACTGGAAGGTCAGCTATAAGTTGGTTCCAACTGAATAGTACTGAGGTTTTAAGCTGTATCCATATTCTTTATTTTTAATTTTTAATTGTAACTTTAGAGATATTTTACAAATAACATTCCAGAATTCATGCATATCATGTTCCATGACATTATCACACTGAAGATTATAATCCTCTCTTTGCAACAACACTATTCTTTCTCCTTTCCCATGTTTCCATTTTCATTTCTCTTTTCTATTCCTTCCAACCACCCCCTCTTTCCTTTCTTTTGAGCTTCATCTGTGGACAAATGTTTCCTTTTGGTTTCGTACAGTTATCTAGCCTAAATAGTGCATCCTTCCCTGGTGTTATTAAACATGAGTATGCCTATTGTTTAGTTTTGGGATACTTGAATAAAAGTAAAATTTATGTTTAATATAAACTATTTTTAAATGTTACAGCTATTTTAGTTATTTTTTAAATGTCAATTTATCTGACATAGTACATTTTAAAACTCAAGAATTTCACTTATACAATCATATCTTGAATTTGTCTTCTCAAATTTAAGCCTTTATATGTAATATATAGTTCGTGCATATATAGTATGTATGTTTTATATGCAATATATAGTTTTAAAGTTAAGCACATGAGAGGATTTCAGCTAGAAAAATGAATAAAGACCACAACATTGGAATTCTACCATTCTCTATTCATTCTGTGTTTTATTGACTATGCAAATGTATTTGGCTATGTTAATCACAACAAATTATGGCTAACATTGTGAGTAATGGTGTTCTCTAGACCACTTAATTGTGTTCATGTGAAATCTATACTTAGACAAAGAGGGAGTTGTACAAACAGAGCAAGGGAACATTGCATGGTTTAAAATCAAGAAAGGTGTGCATCAATAATATATACTTTCACCATATCTATTCAGTGTGTATGATGAACAAATAATTTGAAAAGCTGGACTTGAAGAAGAATGGGAAATTAGGATCAGAGGAAGACTCATCGACAACTAGCATGATGCAAATTATACAACCTTTTTCATGGAAAGTGAGGAAGGATTAAAGCATTTGCTCCAGAATCAAAGACTACAGATTATAGATTATATAATCCTCTATATGGATTCTATCTCAACATAAGGAGGAGAAAATCCTCACAAGTGGGTCAATAAGCAACATCATAATAGTTGGAGAAGAGATTAATGTTTTCAACAATATCCTCTTAGTTGGATTCACAATAAACAGCAGCCAAAGCAGTAATCAGAGGTCAACTTATAGCAATAAGCAAACACATCAAAAGACCGGAAAAACAGACTATTGACTCTCTAACCCAATATCTCCAGCAAATTGAAAAAGAACAGCAAGAAAACCCGACACCCTTTAAAAAAACTG
>NW_006399874.1:9626200-9628705 GCF_000299155.1 Elephantulus edwardii
GAGGCAAGGATTCTGGGTCTTCGTCTGACATACTTTGGACATGTTGTAAGGAGAGACAGGTCTTCAGAGAGGGACATCCTGCTGGGTAGAGTGGAGGGACAGCGCAGGAGGGGAAGACCCTCTATGAGGTGGATTGATTCAGTGACTGGAGCAATCGGGATGGGTGTGTCAGAGGCAATGCGATTGGCACGGGATAGAGCAGTGTTTAGGGCTGTTGTACATAGGGTCACTATGAGTCGGAAACGACTCGACGGCACATAACAACAACATAACCCTGATTTCAGGCAAGGTCCATCTAACATTAGCTACAACACCTTAGATATACTGACTCAAAAGCTGTATTTTAGGGGAGCTCTAGTGGCCTAATGGTAAGGAGCTGCAACTATAATCCCAGAGGCACACGGTTCGAAGCCACCAGATGCTCTGCCAGGGAAGGAGGGACAATCTCCTCCTGCACCAGTCAGATCTGATTTGACGGTACACTCACACAAAAATAATAAAAATTTTAAAACATTTTTAAAAAGCTGTATTTTAAGAAGGTTCCACGGTAATTCATGTGTCTATATAAGTTACCTGGGTATCTAATTAAAATGTAGATTCTGAACCAGTATATTTAAAGTGGACATGCAAACTCTCATCAGGGATTTTTTTTTTCTCATCAGGGATTTTTAATAGAATAAACTTCACTTAAAGGCATTGTATATTCACACAATGGAATACCACACTGCATTGAAATACAAGGAATTCATGCAATATTATTCAAAATGGGTGACCACAGAGGACATTATGCTGAGTGAAATAGCTCAATCACAAAAGGACAAATACTGCATAGTGCCACTGTTGTAAAACAGACTGACATTTGGGTTGAGGGGAGACTGATAAAGATGCGATAAATTTATATACTGCATTGACACAGATAAGAGAGAGAACTGTTTAAGAGGGATACATGATTAGGTATTACTGCCATGATAGGAGTCCAGAACGAAGGCTGCATAGTGGAGTGGACTCCAGGGGAAGGATTGTATAACAATAAATTAATTTTCCTTTTACTTTTCAAATGAAGGCTGCATCGTGGAGTGGACTTGAGGGGAGGGATTGCAAAACAAATAATTTTTCTTTTACTTTTCAAAGAGAAGAGCGAACTGGGGGGCAGGTTGGCCAGGGAGAAAAGTGCAACAATGAATGGACATCCAAAGTCTCTGTAAACTTTCATTAAAATTAATTTTTAAAAACCCCAAACCAAACTGATAATAAAAAGATGTAAAATAGAAAAAATACATTGTAACCAGAACAAGACTCAAATATATCAATGATCATGAACATGTCACAGTTATAGGCAACATATTTTCCTCTATAGGGAGCTTCCATGAGTCTATCATGGGTACTTATTATTTTATTCTGTTTATTTAATTTTTAAAATAATTGTACTTTTGGTATGATCAAACTCACTGTTTGATTGTCAACTTTGGGAACTCTAGTCATCTAGACTAAAAGGTCGCACTACTAACCAAATGGCATGAGATTTGAAACCACCAGCAGCTGGAGATAGATGGGAAATCTCCTGTGCTATTTAGAGCCTGTGAAAAGTCTTTGAATGATCAGCTATGGATCAGTTCTTACTTGACAGCATAGAACAGCAAGCTGCCTGAACATTCCTCTGTAGTTTCTTTTAGAGACTGTAAAAATGGTAGGAGAAGACTGTCCATCTTTCTCCCTACTAGTTACCAATCTAATATATTTCATACCACACCAACACCACAGCTCCTTAAATAAGGAACTAAAACTACCTTGTTGCATTTGTTGTTAAGTAACATCGAGTCTACTCTGACTCATACCAATCTTTGTAGTATAGATCAAAACTTTGCTCAATTCAGTGCCACCTCTGAAATCTCCCTTGGGCTTAATTTTATTATTGTTATGACTAGTTTAATCCGTTTCTTTGAGGGTCTTCCTCTCCTCTACCACCCTTTCACTTTTCTAAGCATGAAAGATTAGTCCTTCATTATAGATTGATTCAAAGACAAATTCTTCATCAGTCTCCTTTATTCATTGCCTAATTTTCTCAAGCATACAAAGCAATTGAACATATCATGACTTAAGTCAGGAGAATCTTATTCTTTAAACTGACATTCTTGGTCTTTTGCTTTTTAAAGAGATCATTGATAGTAGATTTTCCTAGTGCAATATGTTTTGGGATTGTCTAACTGCTGCTACCATGGTTGTTGATTGTTGATCCAAACAATATAGAATTGTTGACAACTACAATCATTTTCCCATTTAATATGATGTTGCCTACAGGTCCAGTTGTGAGAGTTTTTGTTTTCTTTACCTTGAAGTGTAATCCAGTCTGAAGGGTGCAGCTGTTGGTGTTCTTCATTAAGTGCTTCAACTCCTCTTTACTTTCTGCAAGCAAGGTTGTGTTATTTGTGTAGCACATATTATTCATGAGTCTTTCTTCCCTCCTGATGTCATATTTATCTTTATATAGTCCAATTTCATGAAGTA
>NW_006399874.1:9629285-9633488 GCF_000299155.1 Elephantulus edwardii
TGACAACTGTATTCTTTTCTCCACCTATCATAATGTATTTATCTGTCCAGTGCTAAGAATTTTTTTGTCTTCTTGACATTGAGATGCAGTCTATATTGAAAGGGATGTTCTTTTCATTTTCTGCAGCAAGTGCTTAAAGCACTCTTCACTTTCAGCAAGTAAGGTTGTACCATTTTCATAATGCATCTTATTGATGATGAGTCTTCCTCTGATCTTGATGTCACATTCTTCTTCGTAGAGTCCAGTTTATCTAATAATTTGCTCAGCATACAATTTGCTGAATATAGGGAGAGGATACAATTATGAGGCACACCTTTGCTAATTTTAAACCAGGCTGGACTTTATGAGGAAGAATGTGGCATCAGGATTGGAGAAAGACTCATCAATAGCCTACAATATGAAGATAACAATCTTGCTTATCAAAACTGAGGCGGACTTGAAGCATTTGCTGCCGAAGGTCTCACCAATGGGCCAATTGGCAGCACCATGGTTGATGAAGAAGAGATTGAGGTTGTTAACAATTTCAACTTGCTTGGCCCCACAACATTTTTGGCACTAGTAGTCAAGAAATCAAAAGACGAGTTGCAATGGGGAAGTCTGCTCTCAGAGACCTCTCCAAAGTGTTAAAAAGTAATGGTGTCAGATTAGGAACTAAGGTGTACTTTATCCAGGCTATAATCTTCACAATTACTTGCTATGCTTAAGAGAACTGGATAATGACTAAGGATAACAGAAGAAGAATCTATGCCTCGCCTTTGAGTTGTTGTGCTGGAGAAGAGTACTGAACATATGAAGGACTACCAAGAGAACAAACCTATCTGTATTAGAGAGGGTGAAACCAAGTTTCTTCTTGGAGGTAAGGATTTTGAAGCTTTGGATTTTGTGCACATGGTCAGGAGGGATCAGTCTTTAGAGGAGAACTACATACTTGGAAGAGTGGAGGGAGAGCCCAGGAGATGAAGATCCTGGATAAGACGAATTGACATAGTAACTGGGGTAATAGGGTAAGTATGTTGGAATCAGTAAGACTGTCTCAGGATTGGACAGGGTCCAGAGCTATTGTGAGTCAGTATGAGTCACAGGCTACTCGATGGCACATAAAAATAACAAAAGCAGATTTGTCTTGCTCTGTTCACATATCAGCCTCTTGGTCTAGGTATAGGTTTCACCATTCTTTTCACTGTTAGCCATAACTTTTTATTAGCCACACAAATGCCTTTGCATAGTCAATAGAGCACACATAGACATTCTTCTGGTTTTCTTCACTTTCAGCCAGGATTCATTTGACATCAGCAATGTTATCCCTAATGCCAGAGCCTCTTCTAAATCCTGCCTGAAGTACTGACAGTTTGCTATCTATGTACTGTTCTAGTTATTTTTTAATGATCTTCCACAGTATTTTGCTTGCATGTGATTTAATGATATTGTTTTATAGTTCCCACATTCTGTTGGCTCACCTTTCTTAGGAATGGGAAAACAATATGGTCCTTTTTCAATCCATTCACCAGGCAACTGTCCTCCAAATTTCCTGGCGAAGACTAGTGAATTTATCCAGGGCTGTATATTTTACTTAAAATATGTCTCCTGATATTCCATTAAGTCCTGGGCTTTATTTTTTGCCAATGTCTTCTATGCAGCTTTAATTTCTTTCTTCATTACCATTAACTCTTGTTTGTATGGTATTTCCTGAAAATGTTCAGTGTCAGTCAATTCTTTTTGGTACTGTGTCTCTGGAAATCCCCTCCATCTTCCTTTGACGGTTCTCAGATCATTCAACATTTTCTTTCAATATTGTGACTCAAGTGTTAGGTTTGGTTTTGAGTTCTCTCAGCTTGAGAATTGCAGAGCAAGCTCTTCCCTTTTTTTATTTTCTAATTTCCAGCTCTCAACTCATTCCACTATAACAATTTATTTTGTCTTTTGAGCTGCCTTTTGAAATCTTCTGTTCAGCTCTTTTACTTCATCATATTTTCCCTTTGTTTTGGCTTCTCAATGCTGTAGTAAAATTTAGAGAGTCTCTTCTGACATCCATATTGGGGTGTTTTTTTTTACTTCCTCCTTTGTCTTTGTAATGAACTTTTGTTTTCTTCATAGATGACGCCTTTGTTGCCATCCTACAACTTAGCTGGTTTACGAACATTGGTGTTCAGTGCTTCAAATCTATTCTTAAGATAGTATAAGAAGAGATTTGAATAGGTGTGGTGAAAAAAATGAAAGCTTCTCTCATAACTTCCTGATTTTAAAACACACAGGTTTTTTGCACAATTGCTTCTTTGTTCATGCACAGGTTCCATTTTTCTAAATGTTCCCCATACATTATTATCATTAAGTTCTTTTTTTTATAGTCATAAAGCACAAATGAGCATTTTCATATTTCTGGTATTCTCTGTTTTCAGTAGAGATTCATTTGATATCAGCAAGATGTCCATTGTTCCACATCCTCTTCAGAATCCAACTTGAATATCTTCAGTATGAGTTTATATTTGAATGATCTTAATGATATTTCTTGACAATTTAAACAGTATATTGGATCATCTTTGTAATGGAAACAAATATGGATCTCTTCCAGTCAGCGGACCAGGTAGTTGTCTTCCAAAATTCTTGGTATAAAATAGTGTGCACACTAGGGCTACATCTAGTTGCTGAAACACCTTCATTTCTATCTATCAGTTCCAGAGGCCTTATTATTGCTAGTGCTTTCAGTGCAGTTTGGACTTCTTCCTTTACTACAATTGCTCTTGATCATATGCTACTTTCTGAAACAACTCTGTGTCAACCAATTTCTTTTTTATATCGTGTCTGTGTATCCCTTCTATCTTCTTATATACTTCCTACATCACTCAGTATTTTCCCCACAGAATATTTTAGTATTGCAACTAAAGGCTTAAATTTGTTCTTCTCTTATTTCAACTGGAGAAATGGTGAATGCGTTCTATTTCCCCCACCCCCACCCCAAACTCAAGCTCTTTGGTTATCTCATTATAACTCTTTGGTTGGTGTTCTTGAACAACCCTTTGTAATCTTCTGTCAAGTTTTCTTATTTTATCATTTCTTTCCTTCATTTTGGATTATCAATGCCAAAGAACATGTTTTAGAGTCTCTTCTGATATCTATTCTGGTCCTTTCTTTCTTTTCTGTCCATTTAAAGATCCTTCACTTTTTTCAAGGATTATATTCTGATGTCATCCCATAACTCATCTGATTTTCAGTCATTAGTTTTCAATCTATTCTTGAAATGTTGTTGTTAAGTGCTGTAGTTGAGCAGGACTCATAGCAACCCTATAAATAAAATATCTGAACCCTGTTCTATACCTATTGTTGTTTCTGTAATGTTCATAGAGTTTCCAAAGGCATGTTGTTTAGAAATTGGATGCCAATCTTGCTTCCAAGCCTGTCTTCATCTGGGAGCTCCACCAAACACTATCCACCATGGGTAACCATTATGACATTTGAGAGGCACAGCGTTCAGCATCACAGCAAACCCAGGTTACCTCAGTAGAGCAAATTGACAGACCAGTGATGTACCACTTAGAAGAATAATAGTTCTAAAATTATATGGGATAAACTGAAATTAATATTTGAGCTCTCTTAGAATTTCTTTCATTTTATTCCTCTTCAGCTAGAACTTGCCTATGAGCAGTGGGTGGTCTGTTTCAAAGTCATCCCTTAGCCTTGTTCCACCATAACTTTTGATATACTTTATTGACTGTGCAAATACTGTGAATAATAACAAACTATGACTAAAATTGAGAAGAATGGAAATTCCAAAACAAATAATTGTACTCATATAAACCTACATCTCTACCAGGAAGCTGTTGTCTGAACGGAGTAAGGGAGTACTGAGTGGTTTAAAGTCAGGAAAAATGTGCAATAAGGATGTCTCTTTTCCCCATACCTAGTCAAACTATAGGCTGAATAAATCATTCAAGAACCTTGACCCTATTAAGAAGAATGTGGCATCAATATTGGAGGAAGATTCATCCACAACCTGTTTTATGCAGATGACACAAACTTGCTTGCTGAAAATGAAGAAGACACAGACACTTGCTGCAGAAGACAAAATAATAAAACCTTCAATATGCATTGCACCTTACCATTAAGAAGAGATAAATTGTTATTCACAATAGAAAGATAATAGAAAAAGTCCAAATGTGCTCCAGCAAGGCAATAGATTGCTAAATTGAAGTAAATGCATATAATGGA
>NW_006399874.1:9634023-9641600 GCF_000299155.1 Elephantulus edwardii
TGGAATACAGAATGACAGTGCAGGAGAGGAAAGCCCAGCATGAAATGGATTGACTCAGTGACCAGAGAAATGGGATTAAGTCTGTTGGAGACATTAAGATTGGCTCAGGGTTGGACAGTTTTCAAAACTAATGTATAAGAGGGTTGCTATGAGTTGCATGAAACAACAAGATGCCAAAGAATTGACTATTACAGAACAATTTTATGAAAAAGCATATGATTATGAAGTAATGGTAATAAAGGAGGAAATTGAAGCTGCTATGAAGAAAATTGGCAAAAATAAGACCCTTGGAATTGATGTAATACCAATTAACATATGTTAAAAAACAGATCCAGGCCTGGATATGCTCACCAGGCTATGCCAACAAATCTGGAGAACAGCTACCTGGCCAACTGACACGAACAGATCTGTATTTATTCTCATTCCCCAAAAAAGGTGATCCAATGGAGTGTGGAAAGCATAAAATATTGTTAGTAATATCACATGAAAGTACAATCTTCCTAAAGATGATCCAAAAACAGCTAGAACAATACATAGACAGAGAACCATCAGAAACACAGGATGGGTTTAGAAGAGGCCAAAGTACTAGGGATGTTATTGTCAATATCAGATGGATCTTGACTGAAAGCAGACAGTACCAAAGAGATGTCTATTTGTGTTTTATTGACTATGCAAAGGCACTTGACTATAGATTCCAGCAAACTGTGGCTAACACTAAGAATGGGAATCCCATGAGAAACCTATACCTAGACCAGGAAGCTATTGTATGAACAGAGAAAAGGAACATTACATAGCCCAAAATCAGGAAAGTTATCCATCAAGGATGTATCCTTTCTTCACATCTTTTCAATTCAAATGCAGAACGTAATATCCAGGAGGATGGACTTTATGAGGAAGAATGTGACATCTAGATTGGAAGAAGACATCGACAATCTATATAATACAGATGACAATCTTGCTTGCTGAAACTGAAAAGGACTGAAACATTTGCTGTAGAAGATCAAGGAAGGCAGTTTACAATATGTATTGCATCTCAACATCAAGAAGACAATTCTCTTCACCAGGCTAATTGACAGCATCATGATGAATGGAGGAAAGACTGAGTTTTTTAACAATTTCATCTTATTTGGATCAACAATTCAAAAAGAAAATAAAAAGATGAGTTCTTTTAGGGAAGTCTGCTATCAGGGACTCCTCCAGAATGCTAAAGAACAACAATATCAGGCTAGAGACCAAGGTGTGCTTGATCCAGAGCATGGTCTTCTCAAATGCTTGATATGCATCAGAGAGCTGGAAAATTACTAAGAATTACAAAAGAGGAATCAAAAACTTTGAATCGTGGAGCTGGAGAAGAGTACTGACCATATCATGGTCTGCCAAGTGAATAGAAGGGAGTAGGTGAAATAAGATTACTCCTTGAAGGTAAGGATTTTGAAACTCTATCTCACATACTTTAGGCACGTTGCCAGGAGGGACCAGTTTTGGAGAAGGACATCGTGTTTTGAAGGATGAAGGGTCAGCACAGGATAGGAAGACCCCAGTTGAGATGGTTTGACACAGTGACTGGCAGGTGTGTCAGAGATGGTGAGACAGTTCAGGATAAGACAGGGTTCAGGGCTACTGTTCATAAGTCACTATGAGTCACAATTGACATAATAGCACAAGACAATGTACATGAAAGACCCTCTGAAACATAATGCAAATGAACAACTGTATGAAACACAATGTACATGAATGAAACTGTTTAAGTTCTTGTTTGCAAATCAATAAAGATACATATTAAAAACTGTGGGAAAAAAAAGACAAAAATCCTCATCACTGGACAGATAAGCAACACCATAATAGATGGAAAGACTGAAATTGTCAATGATTTAATCTTACTTGGATCCACAATCGAGATCTTTGGTTCCAGCAGTCAGAAGTTCAAAACATGTATAACATTGGGAAAAATATCTTGTCGAGGATCTTTCCAAATTATTTAGGAGCGTAAGATATGCCTGATTAAGGCCATGACCTTTCCAATCACTTACTATGCATATGAGAACTGACAATGAAAAAGGATGACAGAAGAATTGATGCCTTTGAGTTGTGGTATCCTGTGGACTGCCAAAATAACAAATAGAAAAGTGCAGCCAAGAGGCTCCTTGGAGGCAAAGATGGAGAAGCTTAGTCTCACATATTTTTGTCATGTTGCTAGAAGAAGCAATTCCTTGAGAGGGACATCATGCTTGGAAAGTGGAAGGCCAGTGAAAAAGAGGAAGACCCCCAACAAGATGCATTAACATAGTGACTGCAGCAATGGGCTCAAGTGTGTCAGGTATGATGAGTATGGCACAGGATAGACAGGATTTAGATCTGTTGTTCATAGGAATACTATGAGTCATACTCAACTTGACAACACCTAGTAACAACAACAACAACCACAAAGTTTGCATATGTAGAGAGTCACCAAAGAAAAAGATGACTCTCAACGATATTGATTGACACAATGACTGCATCTATGGTCTCAAATACAAACAACAGAATATGTAGGTAAAATTACAGAACAGAACAAGGTAGATTTTCAGGAGAAATGGAAAGTATTAAGCACAATACACATTTTTGTATACGCTTTTGTGTGGTGAGAGCCAATGGGAATGCTTGAACTTATGAAGTTTATACCATGCCTTGGTTTTTAAATTCAGTTGGACCTGAGGGCCTGGTTTTAATTGTTTTGGGTCAAACATTCTTCTAAGTGGCACAGCACTGGTCTGCACATTTGCTGTACAGAGGTAACTTGTGATTGCTGTGATGCTGAACATTGTGATGTTGATGTGTCAAATGCGATAATGGTTACCCATGGTGGACAGTGTTTGGTGGAGCTCTCTGATTAAAACAAGTTTGGAAACAGGAGTGGCATCCACTTCTGTAATAGCTTGCCTCCAGAAACCCTATAACCTTGGAGAAATGATTAGTTATAAAAGTGTTCAGGTCTTTCGTTCATAGGGTCTCTATGAATCGTTTATGATTTAACAGCACTTAAAAACAACAATATACATTTTCGGAATTCCTTCATTCACAAAACTGCATGAATCAGTGACTTGATAATCAGATTTTATTCCTTCATGCCCTTTGAAGCCACACATCTGAGCTTTCACCATTCTGGATAATCTAATTTTCATAAGTTGCATATTTATAATATCTTTATTGCTTCCTCTGCATACCTTGCTTCAAACTCTGACTTAATTAGTATTGTTACCATATTGCCTTACATTTGACTAAACCTCTTAAGTCATTTCATGGACTAAGTTTTGTTCTTTCATCTTTAGTTCACTCATTCTTTAAAGATAATTTATTTGCTTTTATAATTAAAATCTCATTATGCCATTGTCCACACTTAGATTTTAAAGTAGTTCAAACTTCTCAGCATGGACTGTATAACTATCTGTTTTCTAGCTTTTACCATTGTCACTGACTTAAAGAAGTGAATATCACAATAAAATACAAAACATTGAATTATTCCTGTAAATATGTGCTGACACTAGCATAGCTTCTAATCCTTCAAATTTCATCATTTTTTTATATTTACCTTCAGGATACATTTTTCACCAATTCATTAACACTTATTAAAATAAAAATTCTTTTTATTTGCCTTTATACTATTTTTCTTGGGTAAATATTGTTTTGTATTTCCCATAATGCAGGGCATACTCAATATCAAATTCAGACTTGATTTCATTCTTTATTCTTAAAGTATTCAGGATCAATATTTAATTCACTTTATTACTTAGTGAATGTTCAATTAATTCAGCTTCTAATCCATTTCTTACTTTATGTGTACTATGAAACACTTTTTATAGTATATTAACATTTTAAAGTCTTAGTTGCAAAGAATGTATTTGGGCCATTTTGTGGCTTGAATAAATACAAAGAAATATTGCTCAAATAATACCTCATTTATCTAGATCAAACTATGTATTTATATCTGTCCATACACTCATCCATTTGCTGTGCTCAGAACTCAACAGATAAATTGGTGAACACTAACTACAAAATTTGGTGTGTGATTATAGAGGCTAGTTTCTTGTAATTTATTCACACTTTATTTCCCTCTTCACTGAAATCTCACCCCATGGTATCCTAATCTTATTACTGCATTTTCTCAATGCTTAATCAACCCTGTGGTGTCTGGAAGTTCCTTTTCAGATCTCATGTGTAAAATGTGAATAGCTCTTTCCTTAAAGTGATGAGGTGAAGAATAAATAATTTATCACACTAAAAAGCTTAAAGCAGTGTTTGTAATACAAGAGTCATTCTACAAGTGTTACCCATTACTACAATGAAATCACACATAAGCAGCTTAATCTGAACCTTTTTTCCATTACTCAATCAGTTAACTCTAGTTAACTTGCTCTCCATCAATGACCTTTCTCTCATTTACCTTGCTTTTCCTGAATTTTCCTCATCTTTCCAGGCACAAACTCATTTTAATTAGTATTTTAACATCTTTGGATATTACATCTGCTGGGAAACTGCTTCTCCCAGGAAGTCTCAGTATGAGTCATTGTCTTTGTTACCTAATGCTGCTATAACAGAAATAACACAAGTAATTGACTTTAACAGACAGAAATTTATTTTCTCAGTTTCAGAGGCTGGAAATCTGAATTCAGGCTGACAGCCTTAGGAAGCTTCCTTCTGTTTGCTCTAGAGCAAAGTCCTAGGTTTGATGTGTTTTGTTGTTTTTGTGTTTTTTTTTTAATTTTTCTGTTGCTTTGCTTACTTATCTAATTTCTTTTATATAATAATTAGATTGACTAAAATAAATCAGACCATTTTCCTGTCTGTTAACATAATATGATAGGCAGAACAGATCATCTGAGAGGCTAGGCTCTGTGAAGAGGAATATGGCATCAGGATTGGAGGAAGACTTATCAACAAGCTCATTATGTGGATGATACAACTTTGCTCGCTGAAACTGAAGAGAGCCTGATGTACTTGCTGCAGCTTTCAATATGGATTGAAGCTCAACATCAAGAAAACAAAGATTCTCACCCCTGGGCTGATTTTCAGCATCATGAGAGATAGTGAGGAAACTGAAGTTGTTAATAGCTTCAGTTTGCTTGGCTCCACACTCAACACTCTTGGTACCAGCAGCCAGGAAATCAAAAGACAAATCACATTAGGAAAGTCTTCTGCAAGGGACCTATCCAGAATACTGAAGAGGAAGTTATCAGTCCAGAGACCAAGGTGCACCCAATCCAGGCAATCAGCTTTGCAATTACTTGCTATGCCTCAGAAAGCCGGACAATGACTAGGGATGATAAAAGGAGAATACCACTGACTATACCACAGACTGCTAGGAGAACAAACAAGCTCATCCTAGAGAGGGTAAGGTCAGGTTACTCTTTGGAGGCAAGGATTCTGAAGCTTCATCTGACATATTTTGGGCATGTTGCAAGGAGGGACCAGCTCTTGGAAAGGAACATCATGCTAGGGAGGGTGGAGAGACAGTGCAGGAGAGGAAGACCCTCTATGAGATGGATTGATTCAGTGACTGGGGTAAGGGGGTAGCTGTGTCAGTGATGACGGGGCTGGCTCAAGATAGAGCAAGGTTCAGAGCTGTTGCACATAGGGTTGCTATGGGTCACAAGGGACTTGACAGCACATAACAAGAACAATAACACTTAACAAAGACAGATCGTTTAAAATGAGACTATAATCACAGACATAGAGATTGGCCTTTACAAAATATATTATGGGGTCGGAGAGGGCAGAAGCATAATTCAATTAATAAAATTCATGCTCTCACATGCTTTATCTCTTTGCTTAAAACACCTATTTAGTGAGAGTTTTCTTGATCACCCTATTGAAAATACACAAATCTTTATTATTCTTTTTTCTTTTCATAGAGTAATAAATGGTCATTTTGTCTATTACTTTCTTATTATTTAGGTGGAAAATCTCTTAAGGGTTTTACAACCTTTGAAAACCTGCCGGAGAATCAACAATATGTTGGTTCCAACTTGATGGCATATAACAAAAACAACTACTCCAAGTAATTGCCATGAGGGTAAGTCCTGATGTACTCTTTCTGATTTTCCACATACCACTCTAGTGTCTATTGTTTGATACAAAATGAACACAGGTTTGACAAAGCAATGAGGGAAAAAATAATAAACTTACCCTTGAAAGATCTAAATCTTAATTTATCTTACGTTACTTAAAACAGCAACATCTACAAAGCGTTCTCTGTACTCAATCTTTTTCACTTCTTACTCATTTCCCCTTCCTCAGCAAGCTAAGCTCTACTTCCTCCATTTCACTTAAGTGGCTCTTGTCAATTAGGGTAAATATATGTTGCTTCCAATGTATGCAATAGAAATGTTGGCTACACATTTTGCTATTAGCTTCAATTTCAAAGAAAGCAAGCTCATCCTTTCTAGGGCGTTAAGTTATAAGGTATCAGAAAGTTTCCAAGTAGGCAAGATAGCTTAGAAAAAATGCTTAATTATTATGCAAGAAGGAATGAATATTTTAAAAAGTGAACTAGGGAAAAGGGATGGGAGGGCGAGGGGACAAAATGTGCAACAATAAAGAATGAAAATCTAATTTGTCTGTAAATGTTCGTTAAAATCACAATTAAAATAGAAGTTTTTTTGAAAAAAGAAAATGCTCAATCAATAATGTATTTCAAATGTTCATGAGGAAACATGGTGTGATACTTAGACACCTTGGCTTAGGAAAGTAAATGGTAATGTAAGAAAAACAGAGCAGTCAAAATAATTGGAGATACAGGGGCAAATATTACAAGTTACTGAAGGGAGAAGCAAAATCCAGGTAACATAGCGCATTAGAAGATTTGGTGATAGACAATAGGGAGAAATCCAGAATGTTAATACTAGGAAAATAGTCTCAGCATTTGTAATGGAGTTTACGGGCAAAACCCTTTGCTAAATTATTATTAATTTTAATGAAAATTTACAGAGACTTTGGATTTCCATTCATTTATTGTTGCACTTTTCTCCCTCTCACCTTCCCTCCCAGTTCCTCCTTCTTTTTGAAAAGTAAAAGAAAAATTATTTTGATGTTATAAAATTCCTCCCCACCAAGTTCTGGACTCCTGTCATGACAATAATACTTAACTATATATTCCTTTTAAACAGTGCTCTCCCTTATCTATTTCAATGCAGTATACATAATTTATCCCATATCTCTCAGTCTCCCCTTAACCCTGATGTTAGTCCCATTTTACAACAGTGGCACTATGTAGTATTTGGGCAAAAACCTTTGTAAAGATATAAGAAACAAACAAAAAAACATCCTCAGGAAAACAATGGGCTAACATTTCCTAGTATAACCATCACTGGATAGCTGGAATTATAATTTTACATGCTAAATAGATTGCCCAAATTAAATACTTTCTATAGGTTTAACAGCTTCTTGTTAGACCTACATAAGGGAAGTCTGGTGGCCTAGTTGGTAAGGAGTTAGTTACACTACCAACCCAAAGGCAATCGCTTCAAATCCACCAGCTGGTCCCCAGGAGAAAGATGGGCTAAACCCTTCTGTGCAATCTACACCTTTTGAACATCCACTGG
>NW_006399874.1:9642420-9643160 GCF_000299155.1 Elephantulus edwardii
AACAACAACAACAACAACAACACAACAGCAGTACATATTGCATACATGTTACTGTTATATGGCAATCCTCACTCAGGACAACCCCGTAGAACAAAGTAATGCTTCCTTACAGTGTTTTTAAGGCTGTGATAATTATGAATGAAAGCAATCTTTCAAAATAACTATGTATGTCATACCCAAAAATGTTCTTCAGTTGTAGGGCTTTCAAAGTCCTGTTATGTCAGAAGTGGATGATCAGTCCTGCTTCTTTGTTTGAATCTGGTATTTGAAATATTGAGGTCATAGTTTTCAGCATCACACTAACCTTCAAGCCACTACAGTATGGCAAACTGACAGACTATGGCTATCATGGATAAGATTAGAAATCCCAGGAAACATAATTGTGCTTATTTTAAAACTAGTTGACTTAACAACAATGTGTGTTGTAAATAGAAGAAATAAAATGAAAATATAGGCTAACAAAAGAAAACGTGGGAAAATACATGCCATGGGATTTTTTAATAAAATAAAATTTTAGAAAACTACAATATAAAATCAATTTATATAGTGAAATTAACTTCATGCTTGATATATAGAAATATGAATTAAATGTATTTGAAGACAGGGAAATAGAACAGGACTAAATAAAGACTATTTAAGACAAAAGCATAAAGAAAGCAAGCTGAAAATTCTGTATGTGAAGAAATAGTGTAAAAAGTGTATATTCTTATACAAAGATTTACTTCACAGATTGAAAGTGT